>NW_025814367.1:0-40000 GCF_018902025.1 Drosophila willistoni
GGGAGATCGTAGTGGCTGTGGTTTTAATACCCAAATGCGGGATGAGTTTAACTCAAATGTGGAGTTGCAAACAACCGGGTGCTGCACCCAAAGACCAGCAGAGGTTTTAGGTCGCCTCGTCTCTCCCAAGAGGGAATGTCATGTCCGACCAACATGGCATTCACTGGCACTGGAGAGAAACTGCAAAAGCAGTTCTCAATGGGCGTTTGGCGACGCATTGTATCGTCACGTGTACTATTTGTCACAATTGTGGCTTATTCGAGTGCCGTGGTAGTTAAACCCTATTAATGGGTACACGCAACAAATAAGACTTCATGTCCCTATCTACTATCTAGCGAAACCACAGCCAAGGGAACGGGCTTGGAATAATTAGCGGGGAAAGAAGACCCTTTTGAGCTTGACTCTAATCTGGCAGTGTAAGGAGACATGAGAGGTGTAGAATAAGTGGGAGATATTATTCCTTGTGTTTGATATCGCCAATGAAATACCACTACTCTTATTGTTTCCTTACTTACTTGATTAAATGGAACGTGTATCATTTCCTAGCCATTATACGGATATATTTATTATATCTTATGGTATTGGGTTTTGATGCAAGCTTCTTGATCAAAGTATCACGAGTTTGTTATATAATCGCAAACAAATTCTTTAATGAGAGAGTGCATTTATGTATTTTTAATTTGAAATATTTGGTATAACTCCAATTACTCAGGTATGATCCAATTCAAGGACATTGCCAGGTAGGGAGTTTGACTGGGGCGGTACATCTCTCAAATAATAACGGAGGTGTCCCAAGGCCAGCTCAGTGCGGACAGAAACCACACATAGAGCAAAAGGGCAAATGCTGACTTGATCTCGGTGTTCAGTACACACAGGGACAGCAAAAGCTCGGCCTATCGATCCTTTTGGTTTAAAGAGTTTTTAACAAGAGGTGTCAGAAAAGTTACCATAGGGATAACTGGCTTGTGGCGGCCAAGCGTTCATAGCGACGTCGCTTTTTGATCCTTCGATGTCGGCTCTTCCTATCATTGTGAAGCAAAATTCACCAAGCGTTGGATGGTTCACCCATGCAAGGGAACGTGAGCTGGGTTTAGACCGTCGTGAGACAGGTTAGTTTTACCCTACTAATGACAAAACGTTGTTGCGACAGCATTCCTGCGTAGTACGAGAGGAACCGCAGGTACGGACCAATGGCACAATACTTGTTCGAGCGAACAGTGGTATGACGCTACGTCCGTTGGATTATGCCTGAACGCCTCTAAGGTCGTATCCGTGCTGGACTGCAATGATAAATAAGGGGCAATTTGCATTGTATGGCTTCTAAACCATTAAAAGTTTATTTTATAAACGACAATGGATGTGATGCCAATGTTATTTGTAACATAGTAAATTGGGAGGATCTTCGATCACCTGATGCCGCGCTAGTTACTTATTAAAACATTATTTAATACAATGACAAAGTCTAGAATCAATTGTAAACGACTTTTGTAACAGGCAAGGTGTTGTAAGTGGTTGAGCAGCTGCCATACTGCGATCCACTGAAGCTTATCCTTTGCTTAATGATTCGATTTTTTGTAAATTGCTGATGTACTATTATTATATGGAAGAGTATTTCATATAAAAATAAGTCCATTTCTATCCTCTTTTTTTTTTTAGGTAGCCAAATGTATAGTCATTTCTTTAGTGACGCAATATATATATTTAAAGAGATTCCTACTGTACCTATTAAAAGGTCAAAAGAAAAAAAATGTTATATAAGTATACTTATATAGCTTTAATAAATGAATACGGCGGTGCCAATTGTCATCTTCATAATTTATATGAAAAAACAAAAAATTTACTCAACATTTAAAATTTTTCATATCATATGAAAATATATATCATAACGTATGGGATTTATTTAATATCGCCCATTTATATGAAAAAAAAAAAATTTACTCAACATTTAAAATTTTTCATATCATATGAAAATATGATATGCTAAGCCCGCAAAAGAAAAAAAAGTGGCAATACGCCGAAAATAACCTAACCAAATGAACGAGTAGCACCCCTTAGCGGGAATCGTTTTAAAATTCTTGCCGATCAGCAAGACGATCAAGCCGGCGCTGTAGATAAAGGTAAATCGGCTGGACCACCCCCTTTATACATCCGTGGAGCCAACTGCAGCGCCCTGATTTCGAAGCTAGTAGAAACAGTAGGGGCAAATAACTTTGTTGTAACCCCTCTCAATAGGGGTAACATTAAAGAAATTAAATGTCAAGCCCAAACTGAGGACAATTTCCGCATCATCGCAACTTCTATACTTACCAACTAAAAAGCAGTAAAGGGCTCCAGGTTGTGTTAAAGGGGATTAGCCATCGGTCCCTACTCAAGAAATAGCAGACGCGTTGGTCGAAAAAGGGTTTGCGGTCAAGTCCGTTGTCAACATCATCAACAGGAACAAAGTCGCACAGCCGCTCTTTAAAATCGAGCTCCAACCAGATGCAAAGCAGTCGAAGCCAAATGAAGTGCACCCGATCTACAACCTACAGCTTCTATTGCACAGAAGAATCACCGTAGAGGAGCCCCATAAGAGACGCCAACCACCGCAGTGTAAAAACTGCCAGGAATACAACCACACCTCTAACAATTGGAGCCCGCGAAAGAGACCCCGTCACTCCGCCATCTACAGAATCCGCAACCTAGCGCACCAGAGCTTGGCCAGCAAACTCCAAGTGGTCTAGAGGCCCTTTTGATCTCACTTAATCAAAACATGACCACTTTTATGACGTTCATGCAAAACTGTATGCACGAACTGATGCGGAATCAAAACCTGCTTATCCAGAAGCTTATCGAGAATAAATAACGGCTTCCCTACGTCTATGTCTTTGGAATGCTAACGGCATCTCCAAGCACAAAAATGAACTGCAACTATTCCTAGACTCAAGTGAAATCGACGTTTTGCTGATTTCGGAAACACATTTAATATCAAAATATAAATAATTTTCAAATACCAAAATATACCTTCTACGCAACAAACCATCCAGACGGAAAAGCTCATGGCGGGACTGGTATCCTAATCAAAAACCGTATAAAACACTCGTTCCTCAACAGATTTGAAACACAGCACCTACAAGCAACTGCTATAACCGTCCAAACCAGCTGCGGCAACACTACATTGGTTGCCCTGTACTGCCCACCACGCTTCTCAATCTCTGAAAAGGAATTTACCGATTTCTTTAACACACTCGGAGATCGCTTCATTGCAGCAGGGGACTATAACGCCAAACATACGCACTGGGGATCTCGCCTGGTAAATCCTAAAGGAAAGTAGTTGTACAACACAATAGTCAACCCTCTCAATAAGATGGATTGCGTCTCACCGGGTAGGCCTACTTATTGGCCCACAGATCCACAGAAAGTGCCTGACTTGATTGATTTCGCAGTAACCAAGAGGATTCCACGTAATCGGATCACTGCGGAAACACTGCTAGATTTAACTTCCGATCACTCTCCAGTGCTATTCACATTATTAACAAGACCTCAAGTACTTGATCGCCCATATAGGCTTACAAACAACAAAACAAATTGGCTTAAATTTAAAATGTACATGAGTGCCCACATTGACTGTCCGCCGAAACTGGATGCTGCAGAGGACATTGATATGTGCGTCTCTGCACTTGAGTCGATGATGGGAGCTGCAGCAAGAGTATCTACTCCACATGCCTCTTCTTACACCAAACCTGTTGACAGGCCTACGAACCGGCAGATAGAACAATTAGTAACGGAAAAACGACGTCTAAGAAGAGAATGGCAGATTACTCGATCACCAGCAGCAAAACTTCGCCTAAGCCAAGCTAATCGCAACCTCTCCAAGGCGTTAAGACAAGAGGAAAGCTGGGCTCAAAGGAAATACATAGAAAAGCTCAGTCCAACCAGCACTAAACATCCTCTGTGGAAAGCCCACCCAACTTTAAGCGCTCCTACAGAGACAATTTCACTGATAAGGAGTCCAACCGGTGGATGGGCCCGCAGTGACAAAGAGAGGGCATCCGTATTTGCCACACATCTTAAAATGGTTTTCCAGCCAAATCCAACATCAAACTCATCTGTACTTCCCCCTTCGAACACATTAACGGATAGAGAGTACTCGGAACTCCAATCGGACGAGATCACTGCAGTTATTAAAAACCACATAAAGCCGAAAAAAGCCCATGGCCATGACCTAATCACACCGAAAATGATCCTAGAATTCCCTATCATTGCAATACAATATATCTGCAAACTGTTCAACGCTATAATAAAAATTGGCTACTTCCCAAGAACATGGAAAAAGTCCACTATCATCCTAATTCCTGATTCCTAAAGTGGGAAAGGACAAAACCCAGCCATCATCCTATAGGCCAATTAGTTTGCTGCCATGTCTTTCGAAGCTTTTTGAAAAGGTCCTGCAGATCCGCCTAAACTCATTTCTGGCATCGGAGAACACAATCCCTTCACACCAGTTTGGCTTCCGCGAAAAACATGGTACAATTGAACAAGTCAATCGCATAACATCCGAAATACGAACAGCAGTCGAACTAAAAGAATACTGTGGGCTGTCTTTCTCGACGTTGCCCAGGCTTTCGATAGAGTTTGGCTGGAGGGTCTGATGTTCAAAATCCGGCAAAAACTGCCACAGTACACACACAAACTCATGGAATCTTACCTTTACAATAGGAAATTCGCTGTAAGATGTAATGGCTCCGTCTCCGCTGATTTTGAGATCAAAGCTGGTGTACCGCAAGGCAGTGTACTCGGCCCATTGCTCTACCTGCTGTACACTGCAGACTTACCAACGAGTTTAGGACTTACAACGTCCACTTTTGCCGATGACACGGCAATCCTTAGCAGATCCAAATGCCCAATACAAGCCTCTGGAAACCTAGAGGAACACCTTAAGGTGGTAGAGGAATGGCTAGCAACCTGGCGTATTCGGGTCAACGAGCAGAAACGCAAACAAATGCTAATGCTAAACAACGTACCAGTTCCTCAAGCCGTGGATGTCACTTACCTTGGCATCCACCTAGACAGAAGACTAACTTGGCGCAAGCACATCGAAGCAAAAAAGTCACAGCTTAAACTGAAAGCAAGTAGCCTACATTGGATCATCAATGCTCGGTCCCCTCTACGTCTGGAGTATAAAGTCCTCCTATACAACTCCGTACCGAAACCCATCTGGACTTACGGAGCCGTACTATGGGGAAATGCAAGTACCAGCAATGTCGATATTATACAAAGAGCGCAGTCGAAGATTTTAAGATCAATCACGGGGGCCCCGTGGTATATACGAAACGACAACATTCAAAATGATCTAAATATACCTAGCGTAAAATCTGAAATAGGTACTCAACAACTAAAGTATTCTGCGAAATTGGATGCACACCCAAATGTTCTTGCCAATTGCCTTACGCGAACTAATAATAGAACTCGTCTTAAAAGAAATGACAGACCAACCCAATAACAAGTGATTAGGGCCGCCTGCAATATCCCAGGATTTATCTTAAGTACTAGTCTAAGAAAAATATCTCAAACTTGTTGTTAGGCTCTAATTTAAGAGTAGATTCAACAAATATATAAAAAAAAAAAATTAACTCAACATTTAAAATTTTTCATATCATATGAAAATATATCATAACGTATGGGATTTATTTAACATCGCCCATATATATGAAAAAAAAAAAAAAAAAAATCTCAACATTCAAAATTTCTCATATTATATGAAAATATATCATAACGTATGCGATTTATTTAATATCGCCCATTTATATGAAAAAAAAAAAAATTTACTCAACATTTAAAATTTTTCATATCATATGAAAATATATATCATAACGTATGGGATTTATTTAATTTCGCCCATTTATATGAAAAAAAAAAAAAATTTACTCAACATTCAAAATTTTTCATATCATATGAAAATATATCATAACGTATGGGATTTATTTAATATCGCCCATATATATTTTTTTTTTTTTTTTTTTTTTTTTTTTTTTTTTTATGTAAGTATATTTAAAATCTGTCCATTGTAGGACAATAATTAAATTTGTTAATCATAGTACATTACATTGAAATACAGTCAAATAAAAGTGAAAAGCCGCTGCGGGATTTGTTGATTTGGGGTCATCACTCTTCTCTGCCCGAAATTAAGGAGGTGCAGCTAGCACTACCAGTTGTGGTCTGCCAAAAAGGGAAGGTCAAGGGGATGTAACCTCTTCAGCCTGCGAGGACAATGATTATCTATTAGGTCAGCTGCAAGCCTGTTGGTGTGACTGGTGAGTCTGCCGAGGTGGCGGACCCCATATCTGGGAATCTCCCTGTGGACTGATGGGATATTCAAATCCCTATGAAGAACTGAGTTCCTGACGTAGAACGGGGCACGCACCAGTTTGCGCAGAAGCTTGTTTTGAAACCTTTGCAGGATTTCAACGTTGGAGTGACTTGCCGTGCCCCATAACTGGATGCCGTATGTCCAGATAGGCTTCAGTATGGCGTTGTACAGCAGCACCTTGTTTGATATGCTGAGCTGCGATCTGTGACCAAAGAGCCAGTTCATCCTTCTTGCCTTCAAATTGAGCTGAGTTGTCTTTGCCCTGATGTGAGCCTTCCAGTTGAGTCTTCTGTCAAGGGTGAGGCCGAGGTATTTCACCTTGTCGACTGTGGGCAGGGGAGTCCCGTGCAGACTGACTGAAGGACAGTCACCCATACGTGTAGCAAAAGTGATGTGGTTGGATTTTGCTGAGTTTACGGCGATGTTCCATCTGAGCAGCCAAGGCTCAATAATGTTCAGCTGCCTTTGTACGATTTCGGTGGCTTGACTTCGAGTTGAGGCTGTTCCGATAAACGCAGTGTCATCTGCATAGGTTGCTATCAGTAGCTCGTGTGACTGGAGAGCTGGGAGATCAGCCGTGTATATGGTGTACAAGATGGGGCCTAGGACGCTTCCCTGAGGGACACCTGCCTTCACTTTCTCAATCCGGGATACCGCAGTGTCACATCTGATGTAGAAGATTCTATCAGCCAAGTATGATTTAAACAGCAGAAAGAAAGGGGCTGGGAGCCAAGACTTAAGTTTGAATAAGAGTCCCTCATGCCAAACTCTGTCGAACGCCTGCTTTATGTCCAGGAAGACGGCTGAACTATACTTTTTCTCCTCGAAGGCATTGAGTAATCTTTGGACGATGCGGTGACATTGCTCGGGGGTTCCGTGGTGTTGCCTGAAGCCAAACTGGTGGTGTGGAATGATATCGTCCAGCAACGGAAGCACTCTAGCCAAAAGTATTCTTTCGAATACCTTCGAGAGAAGCGCCAGGAGACTAATCGGACGGTATGATGCGGGGTCGCTTTCCTGTTTGCCTGGTTTTGGTATCATTACGATCTCAGCACATTTCCATTGGGATGGAAAGTGACTAAGATCGAATATACCGTTGAACAGGCACGCAAGGTGTTGGATTGCTCGTGGCGGGAGAAGCTTCAGGGTGACCGCGTCAATACCGTCGTAACCTGGGCTTTTAGTTGTTTTTAGCCTGTCAATTTCCATTTTTACTTCCTCCGGGGAGACTCTGCTGATGGGGAGGGCCATTTGACATGGTGACTCTAGGAAGTCTGTGGTGTCGTCTCGTTCGGCCTGCGTGCACAAATTGAAAGGGGAGAAGGCATTAGCTACGTGAGTGGCAAACTCCTCTGCCTTTTCCTCTGATGATCTGCACCAGTCTCCGTTGGTACCTCGAATGGGAACTTTCCTGTTTATGGGTCTTTTGAGGTATCTGGTCGCATTCCATAGATTTTTCTCAGGGTTGTTGGGCTCGAGGTTCTCCAAGTATTCAGCAGTAGCTGCGTTTCTTTGATCAAAAAATAGAGTCTTCAGGTGTTTAGTGGCTCTGTTAAGTGCTGTTTTGTCAACTGGGTTGCGACTGAGTTGCCAAACTCTTCGAAGTCTTCTCTTGTTCCTGATTGCATCTGTTATCTCATTTGACCAGGCAAACTTGTCCCTTTGGTTGCAACGGGGTTGTGTGGCTCGTGTAGGTGGTGTGCAAGAGGTAGCAGCTTCACAAATGTCGAGGGCAAATTTTTCGACGGATTCATCAATGTCCCCACCAGAGTTGAGGCGAACTGATGGGTTGACTACGTCCTCTAGTATGGATTGGAAGAGTTCAATGTTAGAGTTTCCCCTAAGCAACCGAGTGTTGCGTGTCTTAACTTCAGCAGGGGTGTCTACCCAGATTTTGATTGCGCTGTGGTCAGACAGCAGGTCTGGTTCATCAGCCACGGCGATTCTGCTGAGGTGAATGCCTCTGGTGACAACAATGTCTAAGACATCAGGAACCTTGTTTGGGTCGGTTGGCCAGTATGTAGGTTGACCAGTTGAGGCGATCCTCAGGTTGAGTGTGTTGACACAAGGTCTGAGGGCAATTCCCTTGGGGTTATTTAGCCTTGAGCCCCACCATGAGTGCTTGGCATTGAAGTCGCCTGCTATGAGAAACCTGTTGCCAAAAGTGCTCAGGCATTGTTGGAACATTTGCGTGTCGACTGCGTGACGTGGAGGGATGTAGCATGAAGCAATTGTCAGGAGTCCGAGTGAGGTTTTGATGACTGTTGATGCAGCTTGCAACCAGGGAAGAGTTAGCGGAGCGTTTTCGGTGTATTTTATTGTGGATTTTATAAGAATGGCAGCACCACCTCTGGCGTTGCCGCTCGGATGATTCGCCTGAAGCAAGTCAAATCCCTGGATTTTGAAGTAGGATCTGTCGGTAAGGTGTGTTTCACATAGGAGCATTATGTCGGTGCGGTTGCGTTTTAAGTAAAGGTCGATTTCTGCCCAGCTTTTGCATAGGCCGTTGACATTCCATGAGACAAGTTTGAGGCCTATTTGCATAAGGCTGCCATTAGGGAGTTGAACATTTGGGTCATCTGAACCAATTGCGCGTGCATTACCTTGATAATTTGCTCCAGCTGGGAGGATTGGGTGTTGGATTCCGGGAGCGGGGGAAGGGGTGGGAGGTTGAATCCTGTTGTGGGAATGTTGCCAGGGAAGGAAGCGCCTTTGGCAGCGTTGGCGTATGATAAGCCACTAGTGACGTGCTTAGTATAAGCGTTCTGCGTGGTTGCGTTATTGGTTAGCGTGGGTTGGCTTGCTGTTGCTGTTCGCAGTGAGTTCTTGGCCACTTCCTTATACACTCTGCAGCCTTTGTAGGAGGCAGTGTGGTTCCCGTTGCAGTGAACGCATTTGGCTGGGGCTTCCTTGACTTTTGTGCACATTGAAGATATGTGGTTGCCTGCGCACTTGACACATCGGGCAGGCATGTTACAAAAGTGCTGTGTGTGCCTAAATTCCTGGCATTTGTGGCATTGGACGACGTTTCTGACCTTGCGAGGGGGCTCTATGGCTACGACTGCGTTGCAGAGGCGCTTAATTGAAAAGACTTCTTTGTTGTTGGCGGCTGGCTCGAAATCAACAAAGAAAATGGGCATGGGGACCTTTGTATGTCTGTTTTTGGCGTTGATGATATGCCGAACTGGGTGTCCAAGGGCTGCCAATTCCTCTCGGATGTCCTCAAGGGGGGTAGTATGATGCAGGTGCCTGATCACCGCTCTGTAGGCTCTTTCTTGCTTCAGTTGATAGCAGTAGAACGCTCTATTATTGGTTTCCAGGGCTGCTATGAGGAGCTTGTAATCTCGAGCATTGGCTGTCATCACACGTACCTCGCCGTCTTTACCTGCCTTGTAGGAGAAGTCCTTACCGATAGATTTCGTGATGAATTTTAGCATTTCGGCAATGTTTGAAACAGCCGGAATAAAGATGGGCGGGGTCTTGGGTTCACCGCGTTTGTTGCCTGTGTTGCCTGTGATATCAGCAGCGGGGAAGACACCCGGGTTTGTGTTGGCTTCTGCAAGCAGAGCAAAACTGTTGGTGTTGTTGGTGTTGTTGGTGAGCGAGTATTTGTCCTTGGCTTGGACTTTGCGCAAGATTTCGCCGGGCTCTGGCGAACCGTCATCGTATTCAGATTCCGCCGACATGGCTGAATCCGAGCTGCTCGATGCAGACCTTTTTTGGGAAACGTTCTTCTTCCGCTTTATTTTTGGGGAGGCTCCTTTGCGTTTTAACGGAACTGTTTTCCAGATTTGTCCTTGCCAGGTTGCTGATGTGGCATTATTACTGCCGCTTGGTGCTTCGTTATTGCTCATAGTGACGGAGGGTTGTGGTAGTAAACTTTATGGGCAAAGCCCACAAGTATGCTACACTTTTTTCAATTTTGTTGGCGCAGTAAGTATGCAATAGTTTATGTTAGCTTCGGTGATTGGCTGACCAATCAGAAGTAAGTAACGGAACAGACTATGGTTGAATAGCGCGTGTTCCGCAAGCACAGTTATTTGTTGGTTTTGTTTTGATTATTTCACGATAACCGTTTGTTAGTCTTAAGATTTATCCGCACACACGTCCGTTTGGTTTGGAGATCGCAGCAAGACTGCCCATATATATGAAAAAAAAAAAAAATTTACTCAACATTCAAAATTTCTCATATCATATGAAAATATATATCATAACGTATGCGATTTATTTAATTTCGCCCATTCATATGAAAAAAAAAAAAATTTACTCAACATTTAAAATTTTTCATATCATATGAAAATATATCATAACGTATGGGATTTATTTAATATCGACCATGTATATGAAAAAAAATTTTACTAAAAACTAAAAATATTAATATCGCCCATTTATCGTATGGGAACATCCATATCATATGGGAATATGCATATCACATACGAATGTTTTATACTTTGGTGATTTCTTAAAAAGCCCTTTTATTGTATGGGGAAAAAATGTTAATTTATTATAGAGTGGTACTTTCAAACATAAATGGTCGATTTAGAGAGTATGTGGCAAAAAACCTACTTAGGTGGTGTGATGTCGAGCATGGTCAGTCATATGTAATACTCGCGCATCTCTGGAACCCGGAGCTATCATCGCTGGTTGCGGAAAAGAGGCGACTTCGTCGTGTGTGGCAATATTCTCGCAACCCCAGGGATAAGGCAGATTTCAACAGAGCGGCCAAGCAACTCAAAGAGCTCCTACACAGACTCCGCCGGAACTCTTTGGAAAGCTTTCTGGACAAAGTCGAGCCTGGCGACCAGCAGTACAACCTTTGGCGGCTGTCTAAAAACATCGAAAGACCCATCATGAGGAAGGATCCTCTTAGGAAGGAAGATGGTACGTGGTGCCGCACAGACAGCGACAGGGCAGCAGCCTTCGCCACCCACTTGTCAAAGGCCTTCACCCCCTTCAACAGATGTTCCCAACTCGATGCGGAGCTTACGATGAACTTTTTGGATATACGCTGCCAAATGGCCCTTCCTATCGAGACGGTTGATTTTGAAGAACTGCTAGCAGAGATCGGCAAGCTGAAAGCCTCCAAATCCCCTGGCTATGATGGTATAGACATTCTAGCGATTAAAGCCCTCCCGACGAATGCTGTTCAGCTCCTCCTAAACATCATTAACAAATGCTTCCTGATAGGACACTTTCCCACCCAGTGGAAGTGCGCCGAAATAATCCTGATCCCAAAACCTGGGAAACCTGCAGCCAATCTCGCCTCCTATCGTCCGATCAGTTTGTTGGCCGTATTCTCCAAAATAGCTGAGAGGCTATTTTTGCGTAGAGTACGACCAACACTGGACGAGGCCGGTTTGATCCCTGATCACCAGTTTGGCTTCAGAGAGTGCCATGGCACACCCGAGCAGTGCCATAGGATCACGGACAAAATACTGAAAGCATTTGAGGAGAAGAAATACTGCAACGCAGTCTTTCTTGACGTCAAACAGGCATTCGACAGAGTTTGGCACATTGGGCTGTTGTACAAATTGAAGATCGCACTAACAGCGACACATTACCTATGGCTACGTTCTTACCTCAAGGACAGAATGTTCTATGTGAGATGCGGAGATGCAATATCTGGAATCAAAAACGTCAAGGCCGGAGTCCCCCAGGGAAGCGTTCTGGGCCCAGTCTTGTACACTCTGTATACAGCCGACATGCCGACAACCG
Source organism: Drosophila willistoni (assembly GCF_018902025.1). Taxonomy (NCBI): domain Eukaryota; kingdom Metazoa; phylum Arthropoda; class Insecta; order Diptera; family Drosophilidae; genus Drosophila; species Drosophila willistoni. The sequence continues at coordinate 12,065 of NW_025814367.1, forward strand.
AAGACCCAAGAGTGCTCACAGCCACGTATGCAGACGATACTGCTTTCTTAACCGTGGATCAATCGTCACAGACTGCTGGCAATCTAATGCAAGAGCAAATTGATTCCACTGGTGCATGGCTGCAAAGATGGAACATGGCGGTTAACACAGAGAAATCAGCACAAGTTACATTCACCCTAAAAAGAGGATACTGTCCCCCCTCCAGTTGGATGGATGCATAATACCCTCATCCGACTATGCCAAATATCTGGGTGTCACTCTGGACAGGAGACTGACCTGGAAGTCTCACTTGAAAAACAAGAGGCTATTGCTGGATTTAAGGCTCATAGGCAGAAGGTCGACACTGCGGCTGCGCATGAAGATGCTTATTTATAAGTCCATCATGAAGCCCATGTGGACATATGGGATTCCAATCTGGGGTACAGCCAGCCGCAAAAATTGTGATCTCATTCAGACCTTCCAGAACAAGGCTCTCAGAATAATATCGAATGCGCATATATACACCACCAACCTAGAGATCCATGAGGAACTCAACATGCCCTGGGTTCAGGACGAAATAGCTAGGCTCAGCAAGGCTCATCTGGAGCGTCTCGACAGGCACCCCAACCAGCTGGCCATAAATCTTCTAGACAACAGCACTACCACCCGCCGCCTAAGAAGACTCCATCCATTGGACCTACCAGCACGCGAGGAGTGATCAGCTCACTGGCTCTCACCACCAACGCCACCCTTCCCCCCACAAACATAACCCTAAATACCCTAACCTTAACGATGATTTTGCCTAAACATCATAGTCTGTTATATTTGTTGTAAAATTCAATTCCCTAAGTCACTGTCACGCCCCATAATTTACTTATTGTCCACAAATCGGACAGATTGTAAATAGGAGATCCCCGTTAAATAAAAAAAAAAAAAAAAAAAAAAAATGTAATATTCAATATGGTGTTGACAGTTGAAGCAGACGGACGTGTTCGCGGACAATTAAAAATCGGAATCTCGCTGTGGCGTTAACCTGTTCGATACGGGAAGGCCAAATAATCCTTCCATAAATCACATGGAAGTAACTTAATACAAAAAAAAAAAAAAAAAAAAAAAAAAAATCGGAATCGTACTCTCTATCTCTCTTTGACAAACTTGCAAAGACTGCACCAAGTAACGGTGCCTTAAGCTCATATTATCTGATTGGCTAGCGAATCAGAGGGTGACAGAAAAGTGTTGCATACTTTCGGGCATAGAGTTATTTTATAATCATCACAGACTTGTAGGCGGAGGTGGCCTTAATAGGCAAAATGGACTCGCCATCCACAACCAACCCACCAATACCAACATCACCATCGTGGCAGTATAGCCCAAAGCCAAAGTCAGTGGAGACCAATCATGCAAGAGGTGCATCAATGCCAAAACAGGTTAAGGTTTCACAAACCAAACCCAAAGCCAAGAGAGTCATCCATATGAGCGAAAGCGACAATAGCTCCTCAAGCACCGAGCCTGGGGAAATGAAAAGAAAAACCCCATTGCACACAAAGCGACAATCCGGTATCACCAATGCTCCGAATATTGGCAACAAGGAGGCTCAAGTAGCAGCAACAGGTTCCAAATTCTTTCAAGTGATGAGGAAGAGGAGGACGACGACGATGAAATGGAAGGAGGAGAAGCAATCCAAGAGCAGGCCCCCAGAGTACCTGTGCGGATAATAAAGCCCCCCCCCAATCTTTGTTCCGGGTGTTGTTAACATAAAGGACATGCTATCGGACGTATCTGCTGTCATTGGAAAGCAGAACTTTACCTACAAGTCGGGCAGAGACGGATGTGTGAGGATTAATACACCTGACAAAGTGAGCTTCACTAAGCTCAAAAACTTCTTAATTGAAAAGTCGAAGCTCTTTCAAACATTTCAGCCAAAGGACGAGCGTGCATACCGCATCGTCATCAAGGATTGCACCACTCAACTGATCCAGCCGATATTAAGGATGCGCTAGCTGCCTTAGGACACACCGTCAGAGGCAACGATATCAAAAATGGTCTCAGTCATCACACAAAGAAGCCAATGGCGATCTTCTTTGTAAACATTGAACCTGCCAGCAACAATAAGGAAGCGTTTACCATCAAGCGACTATGCAGCTGCATCGTCGCTATCGAGCCCCCTTACAAGTCGAAAGAGGTAGTCCAATGCCATCGCTGCCAAGGATTTGGACACACCAAAGCGAATTGCGGACTTCGCTTTGCCTGCGTGAAGTGTGGAAGTCATGTCAAGTCAAGTCACCACGACACTGCCGAGTGCCCAAAGCCCAAAGAGGCCCCTCCCTGCTGTGCGAACTGCCAAGGAGAGCACACTGCCTCTTTCAAAGGATGCAAGGTGTACCTAAAAGCCAAGGAACACTACCTTCCAAGACAAAGGTGCCTGCTCGACCATCAGGCCCCATCTCTACAGCCGTCACACCTGGCTTAACATTCGCCAACGCTACAGCCGTCACACCTGGCTTAACATTCGCCAACGCTCTTAGAAGATCACAAAAGTCGCCCCTGCAGCAAGAGCAGCAGCAAGAACAACCAGTAATTGGGGAAATAAGAAACGAATCAAGAGTATGATGTATAAAATGCTAGACCAGTTTGCGGCGCTGTCGCAAATGCTCATGTCTCTCATGGCCAAGCTATGCAACTAAGCCTCCATATACTAATATGGAATGCGAACGGCCTGTGTAAGAGCAGGCAAGAGGTCGAGCACGCTCTGATAACTAAACATGTTGATATTCTACTCGTCTCAGAAACCCACTTTACAAGCAATTCTTATTTCTCAATTAACGGCTATGACGTCATACCTGCCAATCATCCCAACGGAACTGCGCGCGGAGGTGCAGCAATAGTCATCAAAAGGGGTATCAAGTATGTGGAACTCCCTGCGTACCAGGAGCCCTGGGCCCAGTGCGCCAAAGTAAGAGTCTTAAGTCCAACCGGAGACACTACTATTGCGGCCGTCTACTGCCCTCCAAGACACCACGTTGCTCAATCCTCGTTCCAAAACCTATTTGATAGCTTAGGTACTCGCTTCATTATTGGAGGAGACTTTAACGCAAAACATACTTGGTGGGGATCCCGCATTATCAACCCCAAGGGCAGAGCCTTGTTTAACTGCATAGCGAACAGCAGGTTTGACTGCCACTCCACTGGAGAGCCCACGTACTGGCCCATGGACGCCAACAAAATCCCAGACCTTCTGGACTTCGCTGTCTCAAAGGGGTTGCATAGACACAGGGTTATTGCCAGCAACGATATAGATCTCTGCTCTGACCACTGCGCAGTCAAGCTTCTCGTTAACATGCCAGCCAGCACCAACAGTTGCAGAAGCAGGATGTTTAAGCGTAACACAAACGTCCAAGTTTACCAGTCATGGCTCCAAAGCAACCTTGACCCCACTGTTCAGCTCAACTCCGAGGAGGATTTGGACGATGCTGTTGAAAAACTCAACATTGCCATCCATAATGCGGCCTCACTAGCCACTCCGACACCAACCAGAAATACCAATAATGTTCCACGTAGGAACGCGCATTTCTGGAACCCGGAGCTATCATCGTTGGTTGCGGAAAAGAGGCGACTTTGTCGTGTGTGGCAATATTCTCGCAACCCCAGGGATAAGGCAGATTTCAACAGAGCGGCCAAGCAACTCAAAGAGCTCCTACACAGACTCCGCCGAAACTCTTTGGAAAGCTTTCTGGACAAAGTCGAGCCTGGCGACCAGCAGTACAACCTTTGGCGGCTGTCTAAAAACATCAAAAGACCCATCATGAGGAAGGAGCCTCTTAGGAAGGAAGATGGTACGTGGTGCCGCACAGACAGCGACAGGGCAGCAGCCTTCGCCACCCACTTGTCAAAGGCCTTCACCCCCTTCAACAGATGTTCCCAACTCGATGCGGAGCTTACGATGAACTTTTTGGATATACGCTGCCAAATGGCCCTTCCTATCGAGACGGTTGATTTTGAAGAACTGCTAGCAGAGATCGGCAAGCTGAAAGCCTCCAAATCCCCTGGCTATGATGGTATAGACATTCTAGCGATTAAAGCCCTCCCGACGAATGCTGTTCAGCTCCTCCTAAACATCATTAACAAATGCTTCCTGATAGGACACTTTCCCACCCAGTGGAAGTGCGCCGAAATAATCCTGATCCCAAAACCTGGGAAACCTGCAGCCAATCTCGCCTCCTATCGTCCGATCAGTTTGTTGGCCGTATTCTCCAAAATAGCTGAGAGGCTATTTTTGCGTAGAGTACGACCAACACTGGACGAGGCCGGTTTGATCCCTGATCACCAGTTTGGCTTCAGAGAGTGCCATGGCACACCCGAGCAGTGCCATAGGATCACGGACAAAATACTGAAAGCATTTGAGGAGAAGAAATACTGCAACGCAGTCTTTCTTGACGTCAAACAGGCATTCGACAGAGTTTGGCACATTGGGCTGTTGTACAAATTGAAGATCGCACTAACAGCGACACATTACCTATGGCTACGTTCTTACCTCAAGGACAGAATGTTCTATGTGAGATGCGGAGATGCAATATCTGGAATCAAAAACGTCAAGGCCGGAGTCCCCCAGGGAAGCGTTCTGGGCCCAGTCTTGTACACTCTGTATACAGCCGACATGCCGACAACCGAAGACCCAAGAGTGCTCACAGCCACGTATGCAGACGATACTGCTTTCTTAACCGTGGATCAATCGTCACAGACTGCTGGCAATCTAATGCAAGAGCAAATTGATTCCACTGGTGCATGGCTGCAAAGATGGAACATGGCGGTTAACACAGAGAAATCAGCACAAGTTACATTCACCCTAAAAAGAGGATACTGTCCCCCCTCCAGTTGGATGAATGCATAATACCCTCATCCGACTATGCCAAATATCTGGGTGTCACTCTGGACAGGAGACTGACCTGGAAGTCTCACTTGAAAAACAAGAGGCTATTGCTGGATTTAAGGCTCATAGGCAGAAGGTCGACACTGCGGCTGCGCATGAAGATGCTTATTTATAAGTCCATCATGAAGCCCATGTGGACATATGGGATTCCAATCTGGGGTACAGCCAGCCGCAAAAATTGTGATCTCATTCAGACCTTCCAGAACAAGGCTCTCAGAATAATATCGAATGCGCATATATACACCACCAACCTAGAGATCCATGAGGAACTCAACATGCCCTGGGTTCAGGACGAAATAGCTAGGCTCAGCAAGGCTCATCTGGAGCGTCTCGACAGGCACCCCAACCAGCTGGCCATAAATCTTCTAGACAACAGCACTACCACCGGCCGCCTAAGAAGACTCCATCCATTGGACCTACCAGCCCGCGAGGAGTGATCAGCTCACTGGCTCTCACCACCAACGCCACCCTTCCCCCCACCAACATAACCCTAAATACCCTAACCTTAACGATGATTTTGCCTAAACATCATAGTCTGTTATATTTGTTGTAAAATTCAATTCCCTAAGTCACTGTCACGCCCCATAATTTACTTATTGTCCACAAATCGGACAGATTGTAAATAGGAGATCCCCGTTAAATAAAAAAAAAAAAAAAAAAAAAAATATGTAATATTGGTAAAATTCTTAAATACATATGTCTTATGCATTTATAATCGGCAATGTCTATTTATTTATTTATTATAATGAAATTTAATGGTATTTATAAAAATACACTTTTTTTTTTTTTTTTTTTGTATGTAAGTATATTTAAAATCTGTCCATTGTAGGACAATAATTAAATTTGTTGACAACCATAGTACATTACATTGAAATACAATCAAATGAAAGGCCGCTGCAGGATTTGTTGATTTGGGGTCATCACTCTTCACTGCCCGAAATTAAAGAATTGCGGCTAGCACTACCAATTGTGGTCTGTCTGGAAGGGGAGGTCAAGGGGATGCAACCTCTTCAGCCTGCGAAGACAATGATCGTCTGTTAGGTCAGCTGCAAGCCTGTTGGTGTGACTGGTGAGTCTGCCGAGGTGGCGGACCCCATATCTGGGAATCTCCCTGTGGACTGATGGGATATTCAAGTCCCTATGCAGGACTGAGTTTCGGACGTAGAACGGGGCGCACAACAGTTTGCGCAGAAGCTTGTTTTGAAATCTTTGCAGGATTTCAACGTTGGAATGGCTTGCCGTGCCCCATAGCTGAATGCCGTATGTCCAAATGGGCTTCAGTATAGCGTTATACAGCAGCACCTTGTTTGATATGCTGAGCTGCGATCTGTGACCGATGAGCCAGTGCATCCTTCTTGCCTTCAGATTAAGCTGAGTTGTCTTTGCGCTGATGTGAGCCTTCCAGTTAAGTCTTCTGTCAAGGGTGAGGCCGAGGTATTTCACCTTGTCGACTGTGGGCAGGGGAGTCCCGTGCAGACTGACTGAAGGACAGTCACCCATACGTGTAGCAAAAGTGATGTGGTTGGATTTTGCTGAGTTTACGGCGATGTTCCATCTGAGCAGCCAAGGCTCAATAATGTTCAGCTGCCTTTGCACAATTTCGGTGGCTTGACTTCGAGTTGAGGCTGTTCCTATAAATGCAGTGTCATCAGCATAGGTTGCTATTAGTAGCTCGTGTGACTGGAGAGCTAGGAGATCAGCCGTGTATATGGTGTATAAGATGGGGCCGAGGACGCTTCCCTGTGGGACACCTGAATTCACTTTCTCAATTCGGGATACCACAGTGTCACATCTGATGTAGAAGATTCTATCGGCCAGGTATGATTTAAACAAGAGAAAGAAAGGGGCTGGGAGCAAAGACTTGAGTTTGAACAGGAGTCACTCGTGCCAAACTCTGTCGAACGCCTGCTTTATGTCCAGGAAGACGGGTGAACTATATTTTTTCTCCTCGAAGGCATTGAGCAATCTTTGGACGATGCGGTGACATTGTTCGGGGGTTCCGTGGTGTTGCCTGAAACCAAACTGGTGGTCTGGAATAATATCGTCCAGCAACGGCAGCACTCTAGCCAAAAGTATTCTTTCGAATACCTTCGAGAGAAGCGCCAGGATACTGATCGGATGGTATGATGCGGGGTCGCTTTCCTGTTTGCCTGGTTTTGGTATCATTACGATCTCAGCACATTTCCATTGGGATGGAAAGTGACTAAGATCGAATATACCGTTGAACAGGCACGCGAGGTGTTGGATTGCTCGTGGCGGGAGAAGCTTCAGGGTGACCGCGTCAATACCGTCGTATCCTGGGCTTTTTGTTGTTTTTAGCCTGTCAATTTCCATTTTTACTTCCTCCGGGGAAACTCTACTGATGGGGAGGGCCATTTGACATGGTGACTCTAGGAAGTCTGTGGTGTCGTTGAAAGGGGAGAAGGCATTAGCTACATGAGTGGCAAACTCCTCTGCCTGATCTCTCCTCTGGTGATCTGCACCAGTCTCCGCTGGTACCTCGAATAGGAACTTTTCTGCTAGTAGGTCTTTTGAGGTATCTCGTCGCATTCCATAGACTTTTCTCAGGGTTGTTGGGCTCAAGGTTCTTCAGATATTCAGCAGTAGCTGCATTTCTTTGATCAAAGAATAGAGTCTTCAGGTGTTTAGTGGCTCTGTTTAGTGCTGTTTTGTCAACTGGATTGCGACTGAGTTGCCAAACTCTTCGAAGTCTTCTCCTGTTCCTGATTGCATTTGATATCTCAATTGACCAGGCAAACTTGTCCCTTTGGTTGCAACGGGGTTGTGTGGCTCGTGCAGGTGGTGTGCAAGAGGTAGCAGCTTCACAAATGTCGAGGGTAAGTTTTTCGACGGTTTCATCAATGTCCCCGCCAGAATTGAGGCAAACTGATGGGTTGACTACGTCCTCTAAGATGGATTGGAAGAGTTCAATGTTAGAGTTTCCCCTAAGCAGCCGAGTGTTGCGTTTCTTGACTTCAGCAGGGATGTCTACCCAGATTTTAATTGCGCTGTGGTCAGACAGCAGGTCTGGTTCATCAGCCACGACGATTCTGCTGAGGTGAATGCCTCTGGTAATAACAATGTCTAAGACATCAGGAACCTTGTTTGGGTCGGTTGGCCAGTATGTTGGCTGACCAGTTGAGGCGATCGTCAGGTTGAGCGTGTTGACACAAGGTCTGAGGGCAATTCCCTTGGGTTGTTTAGCCTTGAGCCCCACCATGAGTGCTTGGCATTGAAGTCACCTGCAATGAGGAACCTGTTGCCGAAAGTGCTCAGGCCTTGTTGAAACATTTGCGTGTCGACTGCGTGTCGTGGAGGGATGTAGCATGAAGCAATTGTCAGGAGTCCGAGTGATGTGCTGATGACTATTGATGCAGCTTGCAGCCAAGGAAGAGTTAACGGAGCATTCTCAGTGTATTTTGTTGTGGATTTTATAAGTATGGCAGCACCACCTCTGGCGTTGCCGCTCGGATGATTCGCCTGAAGCAAATCAAATCCCTGGATTTTGAAGTAGGATCTGTCGGTAAGGTGTGTTTCATATAGGAGCATTATGTCAGTGCGGTTGCGTTTTAAATAAAGGTCGATTTCTGCCCAGCTTTTGCATAGGCCGTTGACATTCCGAGATACAAGTTTGAGTCCTATTTGCATAAGGCTGCCATTAGGGAGGTGAACATTTGAGTCATCTGAACCAATTGAGCATGCATGACCTTGATGATTTGCTCCAGCTGGGAGGATTGGGAGTTGGGTTCCGGGAGCGGGGGAAGGGGTGGGAGGTTGAATCCTGTTGTAGGAATGTTACCAGGGAAGGAAGCGCCTTTGGCAGCGTTGGCATATGATAATCCAGATGAGACATGCTTAGTGTAAGCATTCTGCATGGTTGCGTTGTTGGTTGCGTTGTTGGTTTTCGTGGGTTGGTTTGCTGTTCGCAGTGTGTTCTTGGCCACTTCCTTATACACTCTGCAGCCTTTGTAGGAGGCAGTGTGGTTACCGTTGCAGTGAACGCATTTGGCTGGGGCTTCCTTGACTTTTGTGCACATTGAAGATATGTGGTTGCCTGCGCACTTGACACATCGGGCAGGCATGTTGCAGAAGTGCTGTGTGTGCCTAAATTCCTGGCATTTGTGGCATTGAACGACGTTTCTGACCTTACGAGGGGGCTCTATGGCTACGACTGCGTTGCAAAGGCGCTTGATGGAAAATACTTCATTGTTGTTAACGGCTGGCTCGAAGTCGACGAAAAAAATGGGCATGGGGACCTTTGTGTGTCTATTTTTGGCGTTGATGATATGCCGAACTGGGTGTCCAAGAGTTGCCAATTCCTCTCGGATGTCTTCAAGGGAGGTGGTATGATGCAGGTGCCTGATCACCGCTCTGTAGGCTCTTTCTTGCTTCAGCTGGTAGCAGTAGAACGATCTATTATCGGCTTCCAGGGCTGCTATGAGGAGCTTGTAGTCTCGAGCATTGGCAGTCATCACGCGGACCTCGCCGTCTTTACCTGCCTTGTAGGAGTAGTCCTTACCGATGGATTTCTTAATGAATTTTTGCATTTAGGCAATGTTTGAAACAGCCGGAATAAAAATGGGCGGGGTCTTGGGTTTACCACGTTTGTTGCCTGTGGTATCAGCAGCGGGGGTGACACCCGGGTTGGTGTTGGTTTCTGCAAGCAGAGCAAAACTGTTGGTGTTGTTCGTAGACAGGTCTTTGTCCTTGGTTTGGGCTTTGCGCAGGACTTCGCCGGGCTCTGGCGAACCGTCATCGGATTCAGATTCAGATTCCACCGACATGGATGAATCCGAGCTGCTCGATGAAGACCTTTGTTGACAAACGTTCTTCTTGCGCTTTATTTTGGGAGAGCCTCCTTTTCGTTTTGCCGGAACTGTTTTCCAGATTTGTCCTTGCCAGGGTGCTGATGTGGCATTAATACTGCCGCTTGGTGCTTCATTATTGCTCATAATGACGGAAAGTTGAGGCAGTATTCTTTATGGGCAAAGCCCACAAGTATGCTGCACTTTTTACAATTTTATTTTTGTTTGCGCACTAAGTATGCAATAGTTTTTGTGTTAGGTTCAGTGATTGGCTGACCAACCAGGAGTAAGTAACGGGACCGACTAATGTTGATTAGCGCGTGCTCCGCAACAACAGTTATTATTTGGTTTTGTTTTGATATTTTCTTCTCGATTACCGTTTGTTATTACTGGGCTTTATCCGCACACACGTCCGTTTGGTTTGGAGATCGCAACAAGACTGATAAAAATACATATGAAAATTTATTGTTGAGTGGTACCTTCAAACATAAATGGTCAATTTCGAGAGTAGGCACAAAACCTACTTAGGTGGTGTGATGTCGAGCATGGTCAGTCATATGTAATATTGGTAAAATTCTTAAATACATATGTCTTATGCATTTATAATCGGCAATGTCTATTTATTTATTTATTATATTGAAATTTAATGGTATTTATAAAAATACATATGAAAATTTATTGTTGAGTGGTACCTTCATATATAAATGATCCATTTCAAGAGTATGTGGCACAAAACCTACTCATGATGAACAGTGGTTGTTCAGTCATGTTGAAGGCTGCTCTACTTCAACGTTAATATGTCAAATGCAAAAGATAATGAAAAAGCCTACCAAAGTATTCTAAGGTGTATGATGAAACGATCTTAGGATCGTTCTCTCTGCTGAAGTTTATTCACTGGTTATATTTGGATTTATCGTTAATACTTGAGTAAAGATTATGGGCATTAAATTAGTTCTTAGTTTAATTGTTCATAATCCTTAACCTTTTATATAAGAAGAGTAAATAAGTATGCATCATAAATCTTGTTATGTTTGCAACTTAAATAATATGTCACTTATATAGAGCAAAAATATTTCCATTATTAAAATCAAATTATTATTATTGAATTAATTTCTTATAATTATAAAACACTCATCTCACTTAATGTGAATGATGGTTTTACTTGATATATAATTTCACGCATTAAATGCCAAATTCAAGTTAAATTTTAAATTTAATATCAAAATACAAATGTTTATTTTCTTTTGAAATGAGCAAAATTAAAGCAAATGTGATTATATATTTTGTAAGTGTCAAAATAAAGATATTTTTGAACAAATTTATTAAATATATTCAATTAATGAAAAACGAAAATGAACGCTATTAAATTATGGCCGTATTCGTAGAATGTTACCACAAATAATATATGTATTTTAATTTATTTTATTCAAAAATATATCATATTGTCAAGTATCTTTAAATATTTAAAAATATGTGTTTGTTAAAAATCATAAAACTTATTGTTATTTAACAACACATTTAATACATAACATTATTCTGGTTGATCCTGCCAGTAGTTATATGCTTGTCTCAAAGATTAAGCCATGCATGTCTAAGTACACACGAATTAAAAGTGAAACCGCAAAAGGCTCATTATATCAGTTATGGTTCCTTAGATCGTTAACAGTTACTTGGATAACTGTGGTAATTCTAGAGCTAATTAAAACACGGTCCTTCTGGGACGTGTGCTTTTATTAGACTAAAACCAAGCGATCAATTGATCGTTATATTGGTTGAACTCTAGATAACATGCAGATCGTATGGTCTTGTACCGACGACAGATCTTTCAATTGTCTGCCCTATCAACTTTTGATGGTAGTATCTAGGACTACCATGGTTGCAACGGGTAACGGGGAATCAGGGTTGGATTCCGGAGAGGGAGCCTGAGAAACGGCTACCACATCTAAGGAAGGCAGCGGCGCGTAAATTACCCACTCCCAGCTCGGGGAGGTAGTGACGAAAAATAACAATACAGGACTCATATCCGAGGCCCTGTAATTGGAATGAGTACACTTTAAATCCTTTAACAAGGACCAATTGGAGGGCAAGTCTGGTGCCAGCAGCCGCGGTAATTCCAGCTCCAATAGCGTATATTAAAGTTGTTGCGGTTAAAACGTTCGTAGTTGAACTTGTGCTTCATACGGGTAGTACAACATACATTTGTAGTTAGTACTATACCTTTATGTATGTAAGCGTATTATCGGTGGAGTTCTTATATGTAATTAAGTACTTGTACTTTTTATATATTCCTCCTATTTAAAAACCTACATTAGTGCTCTTAATCGAGTGTTTTTGTGGGCCGGTACAATTACTTTGAACAAATTAGAGTGCTTAAAGCAGGCTTCAAATGCCTGAATATTCTGTGCATGGGATAATGAAATAAGACCTCTGTTCTGCTTTCATTGGTTTTCAGATCAAGAGGTAATGATTAATAGAAGCAGTTTGGGGGCATTAGTATTACGACGCGAGAGGTGAAATTCTTGGACCGTCGTAAGACTAACTTAAGCGAAAGCATTTGCCAAAGATGTTTTCATTAATCAAGAACGAAAGTTAGAGGTTCGAAGGCGATCAGATACCGCCCTAGTTCTAACCATAAACGATGCCAGCTAGCAATTGGGTGTAGCTACTTTTATGGCTCTCTCAGTCGCTTCCCGGGAAACCAAAGCTTTTGGGCTCCGGGGAAGTATGGTTGCAAAGCTGAAACTTAAAGGAATTGACGGAAGGGCACCACCAGGAGTGGAGCCTGCGGCTTAATTTGACTCAACACGGGAAAACTTACCAGGTCCGAACATAAGTGTGTAAGACAGATTGATAGCTCTTTCTCGAATCTATGGGTGGTGGTGCATGGCCGTTCTTAGTTCGTGGAGTGATTTGTCTGGTTAATTCCGATAACGAACGAGACTCAAATATATTAAATAGATATCTTCAGGATTATGGTGTTGAAGCTTATATTGCCTTCATTCATGGTAGCAGTAAAATGTTTATTGTGTTTGAATGTGTTTATATAAGTGGAGCCGTACCTGTTGGTTTGTCCCATTATAAGGACACTAGCTTCTTAAATGGACAAATTGCGTCTAGCAATAATGAGATTGAGCAATAACAGGTCTGTGATGCCCTTAGATGTCCTGGGCTGCACGCGCGCTACAATGAAAGTATCAACGTGTATTTCCTAGACCGAGAGGTCCGGGTAAACCGCTGAACCACTTTCATGCTTGGGATTGTGAACTGAAACTGTTCACATGAACTTGGAATTCCTAGTAAGTGTGAGTCATTAACTCGCATTGATTACGTCCCTGCCCTTTGTGCACACCGCCCGTCGCTACTACCGATTGAATTATTTAGTGAGGTCTCCGGACGTATCACTGTGACGCCTTGCGTGTTACGGTTGTTTCGCAAAAGTTGACCGAACTTGATTATTTAGAGGAAGTAAAAGTCGTAACAAGGTTTCCGTAGTGAACCTGCGAAGGATCATTATTGTATTTTCCAACCGTTATTAAAATAAATAAATACCAAATTAATATAAAGATATATAAAATGAAAATGAAATTGAAGATGAGAGCATAAAATGAAAATGAAATTGATTATTATTATTATTAAATCTGATCAGGGGAAGTCGATTAAACATATTGATTTGAAAATTAAATTAAATTAAATTAAATTTAAATAAAGTAAAATGAGTATAAATATATAACAATTGACGGTAGAAAAAAAATATATTAACTCTTCTTGAATTATGTATTCCGATCGGAGATTGAAAATGATTTTTGTATATCTTTATTTATCTGCGTGTATATGTACCATAATATACAGGCGTTGCGTAATGTATTGGCCATTGTTGGTTTGGGCATACATTGGTTAAAGCAACATCCCAAATGTACAATGTTGTACCTGCATTTAAGGTTAACGTTTTACATAAATTGATAGTTTACTTTAAATTTCAAGTTTTTAAATTTTGTCAAGTCCAGTATTCAATCACTTATGTTAACTAAGACATTTCGCAGCATTCGTTTGGGTTAAGATTTTATTGAAGGAATTGATATATGCCAGTAAAATGGTGTATTTTTAATTTCTTTCAATAAAAATATTATTGACGTAATGAAATAAACAAACAATTTAATAATCACTCTAAGCGGTGGATCACTCGGCTCATGGGTCGATGAAGAACGCAGCAAACTGTGCGTCATCGTGTGAACTGCAGGACACATGAACATCGACATTTTGAACGCATATCGCAGTCCATGCTGTTATGGTACTTTAATTAATTTTAGAGTGCTGCTTGGACTACATATGGTTGAGGGTTGTAAGACTATGCTAAATAAGTTGTTTTAATATTTTACGAAATATTAAAGCATATGGTATATTATTGGATATATATGTATATTCATAATATTAATAATAATTGAAACACATTGGCTCACATATGTATGAGAAAAACGAAGATGTATAATTTTCTTTTCAAATCAAATGATACTGAGGAATGTCTAGCATAAAAATATTAAATTTTAATCTAGAATTGCCTCTTATTAATGATATGAAATGAAAAAATAATTGTGTCATAATATTATTCTTCACTTAAAGTAAAAATTAACAATGGTTTTAATATATTAAATAATATATTTGTGTGTATATACAACCTCAACTCATATGGGACTACCCCCTGAATTTAAGCATATTAATTAGGGGAGGAAAAGAAACTAACAAGGATTTTCTTAGTAGCGGCGAGCGAAAGAAAATAGTTCAGCACTAAGTCACTTTGTCTTTATGGCAAATGTGAGATGCAGTGTATGGAGCATCAATATTCTAGTATGAGAAATTAATGATTTAAGTCCTTCTTAAATGAGGCCATTTACCCATAGAGGGTGCCAGGCCCGTATAACGTTAATGATTACTAGATGGTGTTTCCAAAGAGTCGTGTTGCTTGATAGTGCAGCACTAAGTGGGTGGTAAACTCCATCTAAAACTAAATATAACCATGAGACCGATAGTAAACAAGTACCGTGAGGGAAAGTTGAAAAGAACTCTGAATAGAGAGTTAAATAGTACGTGAAACTGCTTAGAGGTTAAGCCCGATGAACCTGAATATCCATTATGGAAAATTCATCATTAGAGTTTTAATATTTTAATAATATTATAATAATAGTGTGCATTTTTTCCATATAAGGACATTGTAATCTATTAACATAAACCAAATTTATCATAAAATATGACTTATAGTTTATTTAAATTATTTTGCTTGCATTTTAACATAGAATAAATGTCATTAATTTGATAAAGTGTTGATAGATTTATATGAATACAGTGCGTTAATTTTTCGGAATTATATAATAGCATGATTATCATTGATTTTCTGTGTTTATTATATGCACTTGTATGATTAACAATGCGAAAGATTCAGGATACCTTCGGGACCCGTCTTGAAACACGGACCAAGGAGTCTAACATATGTGCAAGTTATTGGGATATAAACCTAATAGCATAATTAACTTGACTAATAATGGGATTAGTTTTTTAACTATTTATAGATAATTAACACAATCCCGGGGCGTTCTATATAGTTATGTATAATGATATTTATATTATTTATACCTCTAACTGGAACGTACCTTGAGCATATATGCTGTGACCCGAAAGATGGTGAACTATACTTGATCAGGTTGAAGTCAGGGGAAACCCTGATGGAAGACCGAAACAGTTCTGACGTGCAAATCGATTGTCAGAATTGAGTATAGGGGCGAAAGACCAATCGAACCATCTAGTAGCTGGTTCCTTCCGAAGTTTCCCTCAGGATAGCTGGTGCATTTAAATGTTATATAAAATAATCTTATCTGGTAAAGCGAATGATTAGAGGCCTTAGGGTCGAAACGATCTTAACCTATTCTCAAACTTTAAATGGGTAAGAACCTTAACTTTCTTGATATGAAGTTTAAGGTTATGATATATTGTGCCCAGTGGGCCACTTTTGGTAAGCAGAACTGGCGCTGTGGGATGAACCAAACGTAATGTTACGGTGCCCAAATTAACAACTCATACAGAAACCATGAAAGGCGTTGGTTGCTTAAAACAGCAGGACGGTGATCATGGAAGTCGAAATCCGCTAAGGAGTGTGTAACAACTCACCTGCCGAAGCAACTAGCCCTTAAAATGGATGGCGCTTAAGTTGTATACCTATACATTACCGCTAAAGTAGATGATTTATATTATTTATAATATAAATTTTGAAACTTTAGTGAGTAGGAAGGTACAATGGTGTGCTTAGAAGTGTTTGGCGTAAGCCTGCATGGAGCCGCCATTGGTACAGATCTTGGTGGTAGTAGCAAATAATCGAATGAGACCTTGGAGGACTGAAGTGGAGAAGGGTTTCGTGTGAACAGTGGTTGATCACGAGTTAGTCGGTCCTAAGTTCAAGGCGAAAGCCGAAAATTTTCAAGTTTTAAAAATGTCAAATGAAATAATAAATAATAAAACACTTGAATAATTTTGAACGAAAGGGAATACGGTTCCAATTCCGTAACCTGTTGAGTATCCGTTTGTTATTAAATATGGGCCTCGTGCTCATCCTGGCAACAGGAACGACCATAAAGAAGCCGTCGAGAGGTATCGGAAGAGTTTTCTTTTCTGTTTTATAGCCGTACTACCATGGAAGTCTTTCGCAGAGAGATATGGTAGATGGGCTAGAAGAGCATGACATATACTGTTGTGTCGATATTTTCTCCTCGGACCTTGAAAATTTATGGTGGGGATACGCAAACTTCTCAACAGGCCGTACCAATATCCGCAGCTGGTCTCCAAGGTGAAGAGTCTCTAGTCGATAGAATAATGTAGGTAAGGGAAGTCGGCAAATTAGATCCGTAACTTCGGGATAAGGATTGGCTCTGAAGATTGAGATAGTCGGGCTTGATTGGGAAACAATAACATGGTTTATGTGCTCGTTCTGGGTAAATAGAGTTTCTATCATTTATGATAGTTATTTGTTCCCCGGATAGTTAGTTACGTAGCCAATTGTGGAACTTTCTTGCTAAAATTTTTAAGAATACTAATTTTTAATTAGTTCTTTTAAATTATAACGATTATCAATTAACAATCAATTCAGAACTGGCACGGACTTGGGGAATCCGACTGTCTAATTAAAACAAAGCATTGTGATGGCCCTAGCGGGTGTTGACACAATGTGATTTCTGCCCAGTGCTCTGAATGTCAAAGTGAAGAAATTCAAGTAAGCGCGGGTCAACGGCGGGAGTAACTATGACTCTCTAAGGTAGAAAAAAAAAAAAAAAAAAAAAAAAAAAAAAAAAAAAAAAAAAATAACTATGACTCTCTTAAGGTAGCCAAATGCCTCGTCATCTAATTAGTGACGCGCATGAATGGATTAACGAGATTCCTACTGTCCTATCTACTCAGTCTGTTTGGACTGTCGTTGCGTGCGGTTGTGTCGCGGTCGTTTGATTACGAATCTGAACGCAAAACAGATTGCATAAGTGCAAAACAGAGACACCGATTGAAACGGTGAAGTGCTCACTTGTCGTAAACAAGTGGATTAGTGTGCCAAGCAACGGTAACTTGTTTACCAGTTGAGACTGTGCGTGTGAGTGACAGTGCGAGTGTGTGTGTGAGCACGTGCTCAAGTACAGTGGACACTCGAGAAGAGTGCTAGTACAGTGCGCCCTCGCTAAAAGGGCCAAGTGCGGTTTTCGGCGTGCGTGATCGGACTCGTGCGTGAGCCGATTGTTCGTGCGTGAGCCGATAGTTCGTGCGTGACACGAAAAATTTTTTCGAATTTTTTCGTGACACGAACTATTCGTGTAGAGACGTTGTCATGGACGGATCCATGAAACGCAGTGGAAGCACCATCAGCGTGATGAGCGCTTCCAGCGTTGTTGAAAGCGCCCGCAGCGCTACGTCGTGTGTTGAGTCGGCCGCGGAGTCGATGAATGTCACTGGTAGTGACACCGTTGATGAGTCGGGCGCCGAGATGACGGTCGTCGTCGGTAAGCGGGAGAAGAAGGCGCGGAAAGCGAAGGCTCGCTCGGCTCGTTCGTCGCCGGTGCTGGAGCAAGTCGCCCCCGTCGCGAAAAAGCCGCATCTGGACAGCGTGTCCATGCCCGCCCCCGCCGCGCCCCCCGTGAAGCCAGCCAAACGTAAGGCTGCCGCCGCTGCTGCTGCTGCTTCTCCTGAAGCTGTCGAAAGTCCAGCCGCTGGACCAGCCGAGACGGAGATACCGCGAAGCGGAGCATGGCGAATTGTCGCCGGTGGCTCGTCTGCGATTCTCGCAGAGATTGGCGCCTCAGGGCAAGCCATTAGAAATGCCATGATTGGCATGGAGCCAGTAGCTGCATCGCAGCTATCGTCTGCTATCAGACGCTTGGAGGAGTTGGCGACATCGCTGACCCTCAGGAACGCTCTGTTGGAAGCGGCAGCGAGCAAACCTGCTGCACAGCCGCCCACCACCCCTGTTGCTGCGCATATTGCTGCGTACAATGCTGCCTTCCCCGCGGTCACCGCCAGAGCTGCTGCCGTTGTCCCCGTCCCCGGAGTGCCGGTCGCCGCGCCACGGATCAGCAAGCCAGCTGAGACGTGGTCCGCGGTGGTCACGAGTCGGGACCCGAACGTGTCCAGCAAGCAAGTGGCCGAGCGGGTGATGAAGGAGGTCGCACCGACGCTGGGAGTGCGTGTACATGAAGTACGCGAACTCAGGAGCGGAGGCGCTGTCATTCGCACGCCGTCGGTTGTCGAAATACAGCGGGTGGTAGCGAATAAGAAGTTCGCAGAAGTTGGACTGAATGTCCAACAGAAGAAGGCGGCAAGACCTTCCCTGAAGGTGATGGAGGTTGACACCAAGCTCACCCCGGAGGTCTTCATGCAGCAGTTGTATGAAAACAATTTCAAAGAGATGACGGTGGAGTCCTTTAAAAAGGCAGTACACATGGTGTCAAAGCCATGGGTCGCGCAAGAAGGCAAGAGAGTGAACGTCTCCATCGAGGTAGACGACTCGATTGCGTCCTTGCTGGAAGGCCGTGAGAGGTTCTACATTCAGTGGTTCAGCTACAGGTTCCGCTGGATCGTAAGGACCCACGTATGCCACAGATGCGCAGGCTACGACCATAAGGTGGCCCAGTGTGGTGCAACAGAGGCGACATGCTTCCGATGTGGTCAGAAGGGCCACAAGATCTGGAAGTGCGAAAATCCGGTGGACTGCCGGAATTGTCGCTTTAATGGAAGGCCATCGGGGCATTTAATGCTCTCGTTGGACTGTCCAATGTTCGCTGCGAAGGAGGCAAGGTTTGCTGCTAATCATTAACCATGTTTAGCTTCATCCAAGCCAATTGTGGTCGGGGTCGCGTTGCGTGCATCGATATCGGTGTGCGTATGCGTGATTTCGGCCACTCCTTTGCGTTGCTGCAGGAGCCCCACACAGACTTGGATGGCCGAATAATTGGATTCCCAGCCGGGATGAAAATTTTCGGTAGTCGAATCTTCGAGGGACACCGAAGGAACTCTGCCGTCATCATCGACGATCCAGATGCCATCTGCCTACCGGTCGAGTCGCTAATCACCGAGGCTGGAGTATGCGTGAGGGTCACGGGTAAATTTGGCTCTATTTACCTGACCTCACTTTACTGCCATGCACATGCTGAGTTGATGGGCGCTTTCCAGTACATGGATGCCATACTGCTACTGGCGAGCAGTACTCCGGTCATCCTCTGCCTAGATGCGAACGCTGTATCCCCGATGTGGTTCTGTAAACGCTACGATAGCTATCGTGGCCAGCCGAACTACAGACGGGGTGAGCAGCTAGAGGATTGGATTCTCGCAAGCCGAGCCGGAGTCGTCAACAGATTCAGCGAGGTGTACACGTTCGATAATCGCCGTGGACAGAGCGATATTGACGTAACAATCGTTAGCGAAGCAGCGTCTGCGTGGGCCGCGTATGACTGGAGTGTGGACGAGTGGGAGATGAGCGACCACAACATTATCACTGTTGTAGTGACGCCTTCCCAGACACAGTTGAGAGCACATATGCTCCTGTGCCGTCCTGGAAGCTCAGGAATGCTAACTGGCGGTTGTTCGACTCTGAACTGGTAGAGGAAATTCGGGAGCACCTTCCGTTGGAGCACATCAGGATGTCGCCGTTGGACTCCTCGGTGTCTGCGCTACGCCTTGCCGTACAGTCTACGTGCGACAGGGTGCTAGGTCGCAGAACGTCGCGAGCCGCTGGAAAGGTGAAGTGGTGGTCCACTGAGCTGAGTACAAAACGTCATGAAGTCAGGAGACTTAGGCGGAGGCTCCAGGATGCTAGGCGCAGAGGGAACGAATCTGCGCAGTTTCTTGCAACTCATCTGCGGACGGCGGTCCGCGAGTTCAAGAAGCTCATCCTGAAGACGAAGGAGGACCATTGGCGGAACTTCGTTGGAGACCACAGAGATGACCCATGGGGGCATGCGTACAAGATTTGCCGAGGACGAAAGCGGTCCACAGAGTTGGGATGCCTTCGCGAGGATGGCAGGCCGGTCGTAACCTGGCACGACTGCGCGAGTCTCCTCCTCCGTAACTTCTTCCCAGTTGCGGCAGCGAGTGACGACATTGTCATTCCAAGCGGAGCTACACCGGTTCTCGAAGCCTTCGAGATCGGAGTATGCGTCGCCCGGTTGAAGAGCAGGCGCTCTCCCGGATTGGACGGCATCACAGGTGGTATCTGCAAGGCAGTATGGCGTGCTATCCCCGAGCACATAACAGCGTTGTTATCTCGCTGTGTGGCAGAGGGATATTTTCCCCTTGAGTGGAAATGCCCGAGAGTAGTGGCGCTCCTCAAGGGCCCCGATAAGGAAAGGAGTGATCCAGCTTCCTATCGGGGCATCTGCCTGCTGCCAGTGTTTGGCAAGGTGCTAGAGGGGATCATGGTGAATCGGATGAAAGAGGTGCTTCCGGAAGGAAATAGATGGCAATTCGGCTTTCGACCTGGACGCTGTGTTGAGGATGCCTGGCACCACGTAAAGGCCAGCGTTGCCGCCAGCCAGGCGGTATACGTGTTGGGTCTTTTCGTGGATTTCAAGGGTGCCTTCGACAACGTTGAGTGGAGCGCTGTGATGCGCCGCTTGATCGACGCGGGATGCCAGGAAGCCAGCTTATGGAGAAGCTTCTTCAGTGGCAGAAAAGCGAGGATGACCAGCAGATTCGGAGAGGTTGACGTGGAGGTCACTCGAGGATGTCCGCAGGGATCCATCAGTGGACCATTTATTTGGAACACTATGATGGATGTGCTGCTCCAACGTTTGGAGCCCCTGTGTGTATTCAGTGCGTATGCAGACGATCTGCTGGTCCTCGTCGAGGGAAGGTCGAGAGCCGAGCTGGAACGTCGTGGAAAGGAGCTGATGTCCGTCGTGGGAGCCTGGGGAGCTGAAGTCGGAGTTTCGATTTCGACCAGCAAGACGGCAATGATGTTACTTAAAGGGAGATTGGCCGCTTCTAGGTCACCCTTTGTAGAGTTTGCAGGAGCAGGCCTACGGTATGTAACTCAATACCGATACCTGGGCATCACAGTCGGCGAGCGGCTTAGTTTTCAGCCGCACATCGCAGGATTACGCGGTAAGTTGGCTGGAGTCAGTGGTGCACTCAGTCGCGTTCTGAGGGTTGACTGGGGTCTCAGTCCCCGATCCAGACGCACTGTGTATGCTGGACTCATGGTGCCTTGTGCGCTATTTGGTGCCTCAGTGTGGTATTCCGCGGTTAAGAGTACGATGGTCGCCAGGAGGCACCTCTGCTCTTGCCAGAGAGTCATGCTCTTGGGATGCCTGCCGGTATGCCGTACAGTGTCCACTGTGGCACTGCAGGTGCTTGCTGGAGCCCCCCCTTGGACTTGGTTGCCAGGCAACTGGCGATTAGGTACAAGGTGAAGCATTCCCACCCGTTGGAGGAAGGCGATTGGCTGTTCGGTCTGGATGTGGCAAATCTGGATCGGAAGCAGATGAAGGCGATGCTGGATGAACGTATGTGCTGCGAGTGGCAACGCAGGTGGGATGACGATGAGCACGGTCGACCGACTCATGAGTTTATCCCGGACGCATGCTTCGTCTTCAGCCGGAAGGACTTTGGTTTTGGACTTCACGCTGGATTCTTGCTGACTGGCCATGGATCGCTGAATGCATTCCTGTATGAGAGAAGTCTGAGTAGGACGCCCACATGTCAATGTGGTGCGCTTTGCGAAGACTGGCAGCACGTGCTAGTGGCTTGCCCACTCTACACAGATTTGCGAGACCTCGATGGACTTGGTGTTAGAAGGGAGGATACCCGTTGGGACTTTTCCCGGGTCCTGGACACACCGGAGCAGCTCCAGATGTTGGAATTGTTTGCGCGAGCGGCATTTAAAAGGCGGCGACGAATGACACAGGATCAACCAGTGCCGGGTCGGACGGGCCAAAACTGGTAGCAGTAGCTCACACACACTGCAAAGCCGTACCAGAGCGCTTTAATCTGGCAGATGAACCCCCATCGGGGTGACTCGGGGATGATCCATTCCTTGTTCAGGTGAACAAAAATGGCTAGTAGTTTCGACTGCGAACAGCCCGCCAAAGCTGCAAATCTGGTAGACGAACCCCATGAGGGGGGAGTTGAGGATGATCCATTCCCTGTTCGTGTTGAACAAAAATGGCTAGTAGTCTCTGACTGCGAACAGCCCGCCAAAGCTGCAATCTGGTAGACGAACCCCATGAGGGGGGAGTTGAGGATGATCCATTCCATGTTCGTGTTGAACTAAAATGGCTAGTAGTTTCGACTGCGAACAGCCCGCCAAAGCTGCAAATCTGGTAGACGAACCCCATGAGGGGCGAGTCGGGGATGATCCATTCCATGTTCGTGTTGAACTAAAATGGCTAGTAGTTTCGACTGCGAACAGCCCGCCAAAGCTGCAAATCTGGTAGACGAACCCCATGAGGGGGAGTCGGGGATGATCCATTCCCTGTTCGTGCTGAACAGAAATGGCTAGTAGTTTCGACTGCGAACAGCCCGCCAAAGCTGCAAATCTGGTAGACAAACCCCATGAGGGGCGAGTCGGGGATGATCCATTCCATGTTCGTGTTGAACTAAAATGGCTAGTAGTCTCTGACTGCGAACAGCCCGCCAAAGCTGCAAATCTGGTAGACGAACCCTAGTTGGGGGGAGTCGAGGACGATCCATTCCGTGTTGTCGAGGACACATATGGCTAGTAGTTTCGACTGCGAACAGCCGACCGAAGCTGTGATTCGGTACTACGGGATGGGCTAGTGGCCCAAGGCTAGCCCAATTAGTGGTTGGCCCCCTTGTGGGAGATCGTAGTGGCTGTGGTTTGATACCCAAATGCGGGGAGAGTCATTGGACTCAGCGTGGAGTTGCGTTACACAACCGGGTGCTGTACCCATAGACCAGCAGAGGTTTTAGATGGGCCTCGCTCCTTACCCAGGGGGAGTGTCATGTCCGACAGCATGGCATTCAATAGGCACTGACGAGATGCTGCAATAGCAGTATCTCCGAAGGGCGTTGGTTGACGCATTGTTTTGACCCGCTGTACTATATGTCACAAGTGTGGCATATTAGAGTACCGTGGTTGTAAACCCTATTAATGGGTACACGTCACGTTAAATAAACTCGACTTCATGTCCCTATCTACTATCTAGCGAAACCACAGCCAAGGGAACGGGCTTGGAATAATTAGCGGGGAAAGAAGACCCTTTTGAGCTTGACTCTAATCTGGCAGTGTAAGGAGACATAAGAGGTGTAGAATAAGTGGGAGATATTATTCCTTGTGTTTGATATCGCCAATGAAATACCACTACTCTTATTGTTTCCTTACTTACTTGATTAAATGGAACGTGTATCATTTCCTAGCCATTATACGGATATATTTATTATATCTTATGGTATTGGGTTTTGATGCAAGCTTCTTGATCAAAGTATCACGAGTTTGTTATATAATCGCAAACAAATTCTTTAATGAGAGAGTGCATTTATGTATTTTTAATTTGAAATATTTGGTATAACTCCAATTACTCAGGTATGATCCAATTCAAGGACATTGCCAGGTAGGGAGTTTGACTGGGGCGGTACATCTCTCAAATAATAACGGAGGTGTCCCAAGGCCAGCTCAGTGCGGACAGAAACCACACATAGAGCAAAAGGGCAAATGCTGACTTGATCTCGGTGTTCAGTACACACAGGGACAGCAAAAGCTCGGCCTATCGATCCTTTTGGTTTAAAGAGTTTTTAACAAGAGGTGTCAGAAAAGTTACCATAGGGATAACTGGCTTGTGGCGGCCAAGCGTTCATAGCGACGTCGCTTTTTGATCCTTCGATGTCGGCTCTTCCTATCATTGTGAAGCAAAATTCACCAAGCGTTGGATTGTTCACCCATGCAAGGGAACGTGAGCTGGGTTTAGACCGTCGTGAGACAGGTTAGTTTTACCCTACTAATGACAAAACGTTGTTGCGACAGCATTCCTGCGTAGTACGAGAGGAACCGCAGGTACGGACCAATGGCACAATACTTGTTCGAGCGAACAGTGGTATGACGCTACGTCCGTTGGATTATGCCTGAACGCCTCTAAGGTCGTATCCGTGCTGGACTGCAATGATAAATAAGGGGCAATTTGCATTGTATGGCTTCTAAACCATTAAAAGTTTATTTTATAAACGACAATGGATGTGATGCCAATGTTATTTGTAACATAGTAAATTGGGAGGATCTTCGATCACCTGATGCCGCGCTAGTTACTTATTAAAACATTATTTAATACAATGACAAAGCCTAGAATCAATTGTAAACGACTTTTGTAACAGGCAAGGTGTTGTAAGTGGTTGAGCAGCTGCCATACTGCGATCCACTGAAGCTTATCCTTTGCTTGATGATTCGATTTTTTTAAATTGCTGATGTACTATTATTATATGGAAGAGTATTTCATATAATAATAAGTCCATTTCTATCCTCTTTTTTTTTAGGTAGCCAAATGTATCGTCATTTCTTTAGTGACGCAATGAATGTACTTTAAGAGATTCCTACTCTTCATGTTTAAATGGGTGAAAAAAAAAGTTATATATATATATAAGTTAAAAGAACGAATACGGCGTTTCAAACTGTGTTCGTCATAATGTAGCCAAATGAATCGTCATTTATTTAGTGACGCAATATATATATTTAAAGAGATTCCTACTGTACCTATTAAAAGGTCAAAAGAAAAAAATGTTATATGTATATAACTTTAATAAATGAAAACGGCGGTGCCAACTGTCATCTTCATAATGTTGCCAAATGAATTGTCATTTATTCAGAGATACAATAAATATTTTTAAAGAAACTCCTACTGTCCATATTGAAAGGTGGAAAAATAATGTTATATGTATATAACTTAAAAGAACGAAAACGGCGGTTTCAACTGTGATCGTCATAATGTAGCCAAATGAATCGTCATTTATTTAGTGACGCAATATATATATTTAAAGAGATTCCTACTGTACCTATTAAAAGGTCAAAAGAAAAAAATGTTATATGTATATAACTTTAATAAATGAAAACGGCGGTGCCAACTGTCATCTTCATAATGTTGCCAAATGAATTGTCATTTATTCAGAGACACAATAAATATATTTAAAGAAACTCCTACTGTCCATATTGAAAGGTGGAAAAATAATGTTATATGTATATAACTTAAAAGAACGAAAACGGCGGTTCCAACTGTGATCGTCATAATGTAGCCAAATGAATCGTCATTTATTTAGTGACGCAATATATATATTTAAAGAGATTCCTACTGTACCTATTAAAAGGTCAAAAGAAAAAAAATGTTATATGTATATAACTTTAATAAATGAAAACGGCGGTGCCAACTGTCATCTTCATAATTTATATGAAAAAAAAAAAATTTACTCAACATTAAAATTTTTCATATCATATGAAAATATATCATAACGTATGGGATTTATTTAATATCGCCCATATATATGAAAAAAAAAAAATTTACTCAACATTCAAAATTTTCATATCATATGAAAATATATCATAACGTATGCGATTTATTTAATATCGCCCATTTATATGAAAAAAAAAAAATTTACTTAACATTTAAAATTTTTCATATCATATGAAAATATATATCATAACGTATGGGATTTATTTAATTTCGCCCATTTATATGAAAAAAAAAAATTTACTCAACATTTAAAATTTTTCATATCATATGAAAATATATCATAACGTATGGATTTATTTAATTTCGCCCATTCATATGAAAAAAAAAAAAATTTACTCAACATTAAAATTTTTCATATCATATGAAAATATATCATAACGTATGGGATTTATTTAATTTCGCCCATTATATGAAAAAAAAAAAATTTACTCAACATTTAAAATTTTTCATATCATATGAAAATATATCATAACGTATGGGATTTATTTAATTTCGCCCATTTATATGAAAAAAAAAAATTTACTCAACATTTAAAATTTTTCATATCATATGAAAATATATCATAACGTATGGATTTATTTAATTTCGCCCATTATATGAAAAAAAAAAATTTACTCAACATTTAAAATTTTTCATATCATATGAAAATATATCATAACGTATGGGATTTATTTAATTTCGCCCATTATATGAAAAAAAAAAAAATTACTCAACATTCAAAATTTTCATATCGTATGAAAATATATATCATAACGTATGCGATTTATTTAATTTCGCCCATTCATATGAAAAAAATAAAAATTTACTCAACATTTAAAATTTTTCATATCATATGAAAATATATCATAACGTATGGGATTTATTTAATATCGACTATATATATGAAAAAAAATTTTACTAAAAACTAAAAATATTAATATCGCCCATTTATCGTATGGGAACATCCATATCATATGGGAATATGCATATCACATACGAATGTTTTATACTTTGGTGATTTCTTAAAAACGCCCATTTATTGTATGGGGAAAAAATGTTAATTTATTATTGAGTGGTACTTTCAAACATAAATGGTCAATTTCGAGAGTATGTGGCACAAAACCTACTTAGGTGGTGTGATGTCGAGCATGGTCAGTCATATGTTATATTGGTAAAATTCTTAAATTCATATGTCTTATGCATTTATAATCGGCAATGTCTATTTATTTATTTATTATAATGAAATTTGATGGTATTTATAAAAATACATATGAAAATTTATTGTTGAGTGGTACCTTCAAACATAAATGGTCAATTTCGAGAGTATGTGGCACAAAACCTACTTAGGTGGTGTGATGTCGAGCATGGTCAGTCATATGTAATATTGGTAAAATTCTTAAATACATATGTCTCATGCATTTATAATCGGCAATGTCTATTTATTTATTTATTATAATGAAATTTGATGGTATTTATAAAAATACATATGAAAATTTATTGTTGAGTGGTACCTTCATATATAAATGGTCCATTTCGAGAGTATGTGGCACAAAACCTACTTAGGTGGTGTGATGTCGAGCATGGTCAGTCATATGTAATATTGGTAAAATTCTTAAATACATATGTCTTATGCATTTATAATCGGCAATGTCTATTTATTTATTTATTATAATGAAATTTGATGGTATTTATAAAAATACATATGAAAATTTATTGTTGAGTGGTACCTTCATATATAAATGGTCCATTTCGAGAGTATGTGGCACAAAACCTACTTAGGTGGTGTGATGTCGAGCATGGTCAGTCATATGTAATATTGGTAAAATTCTTAAATACATATGTCTTATGCATTTATAATCGGCAATGTCTATTTATTTATTTATTATAATGAAATTTGATGGTATTTATAAAAATACATATGAAAATTTATTGTTGAGTGGTACCTTCATATATAAATGGTCCATTTCGAGAGTATGTGGCACAAAACCTACTTAGGTGGTGTGATGTCGAGCATGGTCAGTCATATGTAATATTGGTAAAATTCTTAAATACATATGTCTTATGCATTTATAATCGGCAATGTCTATTTATTTATTTATTATAATGAAATTTGATGGTATTTATAAAAATACATATGAAAATTTATTGTTGAGTGGTACCTTCATATATAAATGGTCCATTTCGAGAGTATGTGGCACAAAACCTACTTAGGTGGTGTGATGTCGAGCATGGTCAGTCATATGTAATATTGGTAAAATTCTTAAATACATATGTCTCA
>NW_025814367.1:45000-57500 GCF_018902025.1 Drosophila willistoni
ATTCATCATTAGAGTTTTAATATTTTAATAATATTATAATAATAGTGTGCATTTTTTCCATATAAGGACATTGTAATCTATTAACATAAACCAAATTTATCATAAAATATGACTTATAGTTTATTTAAATTATTTTGCTTGCATTTTAACATAGAATAAATGTCATTAATTTGATAAAGTGTTGATAGATTTATATGAATACAGTGCGTTAATTTTTCGGAATTATATAATAGCATGATTATCATTGATTTTCTGTGTTTATTATATGCACTTGTATGATTAACAATGCGAAAGATTCAGGATACCTTCGGGACCCGTCTTGAAACACGGACCAAGGAGTCTAACATATGTGCAAGTTATTGGGATATAAACCTAATAGCATAATTAACTTGACTAATAATGGGATTAGTTTTTTAACTATTTATAGATAATTAACACAATCCCGGGGCGTTCTATATAGTTATGTATAATGATATTTATATTATTTATACCTCTAACTGGAACGTACCTTGAGCATATATGCTGTGACCCGAAAGATGGTGAACTATACTTGATCAGGTTGAAGTCAGGGGAAACCCTGATGGAAGACCGAAACAGTTCTGACGTGCAAATCGATTGTCAGAATTGAGTATAGGGGCGAAAGACCAATCGAACCATCTAGTAGCTGGTTCCTTCCGAAGTTTCCCTCAGGATAGCTGGTGCATTTAAATGTTATATAAAATAATCTTATCTGGTAAAGCGAATGATTAGAGGCCTTAGGGTCGAAACGATCTTAACCTATTCTCAAACTTTAAATGGGTAAGAACCTTAACTTTCTTGATATGAAGTTTAAGGTTATGATATATTGTGCCCAGTGGGCCACTTTTGGTAAGCAGAACTGGCGCTGTGGGATGAACCAAACGTAATGTTACGGTGCCCAAATTAACAACTCATACAGAAACCATGAAAGGCGTTGGTTGCTTAAAACAGCAGGACGGTGATCATGGAAGTCGAAATCCGCTAAGGAGTGTGTAACAACTCACCTGCCGAAGCAACTAGCCCTTAAAATGGATGGCGCTTAAGTTGTATACCTATACATTACCGCTAAAGTAGATGATTTATATTATTTATAATATAAATTTTGAAACTTTAGTGAGTAGGAAGGTACAATGGTGTGCTTAGAAGTGTTTGGCGTAAGCCTGCATGGAGCCGCCATTGGTACAGATCTTGGTGGTAGTAGCAAATAATCGAATGAGACCTTGGAGGACTGAAGTGGAGAAGGGTTTCGTGTGAACAGTGGTTGATCACGAGTTAGTCGGTCCTAAGTTCAAGGCGAAAGCCGAAAATTTTCAAGTTTTAAAAATGTCAAATGAAATAATAAATAATAAAACACTTGAATAATTTTGAACGAAAGGGAATACGGTTCCAATTCCGTAACCTGTTGAGTATCCGTTTGTTATTAAATATGGGCCTCGTGCTCATCCTGGCAACAGGAACGACCATAAAGAAGCCGTCGAGAGGTATCGGAAGAGTTTTCTTTTCTGTTTTATAGCCGTACTACCATGGAAGTCTTTCGCAGAGAGATATGGTAGATGGGCTAGAAGAGCATGACATATACTGTTGTGTCGATATTTTCTCCTCGGACCTTGAAAATTTATGGTGGGGATACGCAAACTTCTCAACAGGCCGTACCAATATCCGCAGCTGGTCTCCAAGGTGAAGAGTCTCTAGTCGATAGAATAATGTAGGTAAGGGAAGTCGGCAAATTAGATCCGTAACTTCGGGATAAGGATTGGCTCTGAAGATTGAGATAGTCGGGCTTGATTGGGAAACAATAACATGGTTTATGTGCTCGTTCTGGGTAAATAGAGTTTCTATCATTTATGATAGTTATTTGTTCCCCGGATAGTTAGTTACGTAGCCAATTGTGGAACTTTCTTGCTAAAATTTTTAAGAATACTAATTTTTAATTAGTTCTTTTAAATTATAACGATTATCAATTAACAATCAATTCAGAACTGGCACGGACTTGGGGAATCCGACTGTCTAATTAAAACAAAGCATTGTGATGGCCCTAGCGGGTGTTGACACAATGTGATTTCTGCCCAGTGCTCTGAATGTCAAAGTGAAGAAATTCAAGTAAGCGCGGGTCAACGGCGGGAGTAACTATGACTCTCTTAGAGGACATGGTCCTGGTGAACGCAGAAGGTCAACGCAGAAATGCTATACTTCGTAAGTCCGGATCCAGGTCAAGTCGACTCGAAACCTCCTCGTGGTGTCCTCTGGATGCTATCTAGGCCATTGTCTAGTTAGTAACAGATTCGAGCGGCGGTATTCTGAAGGTCTAATCCTGACGAATATTAGAAAACGTTGGAATATGGTCTAGGATTACGTCCGCCTACGACCCCAGCGAACCAAGCAGAACTGAAAATTTGAGTACACTTTTAAATTGGAGCAAAATCCAACATAAATGATATATGATTTGACACATTCTAATCTTGGGGTTACAAACAAATTAACCAAAGGCGCTTGCTGCCTCAGCATGACATCTAAAAGAAGGCATAAACATCGTATGGCTAAAAAGAGGAGGTTTTAGTACGTAGGCGCTGTGGAACTTTATAGTTCTGATGATGCAGTGAATCGTGCATGCGGCAATTCACCCGTAGTAAGGTGACCGTATCTTTCGAAGATTTCCTCCCTCTGCGATCAAAAAAAAAAAAAAAAAAAAAAAAAAATAGCCAAATGCCTCGTCATCTAATTAGTGACGCGCATGAATGGATTAACGAGATTCCTACTGTCCCTATCTACTCAGTCTTGTTTGGACTGTCGTTGCGTGCGGTTGTGTCGCGGTCGTTTGATTTACGAATCTTGAACGCAAAACAGATTGCATAAGTGCAAAACAGAGACACCGATTGAAACGGTGAAGTGCTCACTTGTCGTAAACAAGTGGATTAGTGTGCCAAGCAACGGTAACTTGTTTACCAGTTGAGACTGTGCGTGTGAGTGACAGTGCGAGTGTGTGTGTGAGCACGTGCTCAAGTACAGTGGACACTCGAGAAGAGTGCTAGTACAGTGCGCCCTCGCTAAAAGGGCCAAGTGCGGTTTTCGGCGTGCGTGATCGGACTCGTGCGTGAGCCGATTGTTCGTGCGTGAGCCGATAGTTCGTGCGTGACACGAAAAAATTTTTTCGAATTTTTTCGTGACACGAACTATTCGTGTAGAGACGTTGTCATGGACGGATCCATGAAACGCAGTGGAAGCACCATCAGCGTGATGAGCGCTTCCAGCGTTGTTGAAAGCGCCCACAGCGATGAAGGTGATGGAGGTTGACACCAAGCTCACCCCGGAGGTCTTCATGCAGCAGCTCTACGAAAACAACTTCAAAGAGATGACGGTAGAGTCCTTTAAAAAGGCAGTGCACATGGTGTCAAAGCCATGGGTCGCGCAAGAAGGCAAGAGAGTGAACGTCTCCATCGAGGTAGACGACTCGATTGCGTCCTTGCTGGAAGGCCGTGAGAGGTTCTACATTCAGTGGTTCAGCTACAGGTTCCGCTGGATCGTAAGGACCCACGTATGCCACAGATGCGCAGGCTACGACCATAAGGTGGCCCAGTGTGGTGCAACAGAGGCGACATGCTTCCGATGTGGTCAGAAGGGCCACAAGATCTGGAAGTGCGAAAATCCGGTGGACTGCCGGAATTGTCGCTTTAATGGAAGGCCATCGGGGCATTTAATGCTCTCGTTGGACTGTCCAATGTTCGCTGCGAAGGAGGCAAGGTTTGCTGCTAATCATTAACCATGTTTAGCTTCATCCAAGCCAATTGTGGTCGGGGTCGCGTTGCGTGCATCGATATCGGTGTGCGTATGCGTGATTTCGGCCACTCCTTTGCGTTGCTGCAGGAGCCCCACACAGACTTGGATGGCCGAATAATTGGATTCCCAGCCGGGATGAAAATTTTCGGTAGTCGAATCTTCGAGGGACACCGAAGGAACTCTGCCGTCATCATCGACGATCCAGATGCCATCTGCCTACCGGTCGAGTCGCTAATCACCGAGGCTGGAGTATGCGTGAGGGTCACGGGTAAATTTGGCTCTATTTACCTGACCTCACTTTACTGCCATGCACATGCTGAGTTGATGGGCGCTTTCCAGTACATGGATGCCATACTGCTACTGGCGAGCAGTACTCCGGTCATCCTCTGCCTAGATGCGAACGCTGTATCCCCGATGTGGTTCTGTAAACGCTACGATAGCTATCGTGGCCAGCCGAACTACAGACGGGGTGAGCAGCTAGAGGATTGGATTCTCGCAAGCCGAGCCGGAGTCGTCAACAGATTCAGCGAGGTGTACACGTTCGATAATCGCCGTGGACAGAGCGATATTGACGTAACAATCGTTAGCGAAGCAGCGTCTGCGTGGGCCGCGTATGACTGGAGTGTGGACGAGTGGGAGATGAGCGACCACAACATTATCACTGTTGTAGTGACGCCTTCCCCAGACACAGTTGAGAGCACATATGCTCCTGTGCCGTCCTGGAAGCTCAGGAATGCTAACTGGCGGTTGTTCGACTCTGAACTGGTAGAGGAAATTCGGGAGCACCTTCCGTTGGAGCACATCAGGATGTCGCCGTTGGACTCCTCGGTGTCTGCGCTACGCCTTGCCGTACAGTCTACGTGCGACAGGGTGCTAGGTCGCAGAACGTCGCGAGCCGCTGGAAAGGTGAAGTGGTGGTCCACTGAGCTGAGTACAAAACGTCATGAAGTCAGGAGACTTAGGCGGAGGCTCCAGGATGCTAGGCGCAGAGGGAACGAATCTGCGCAGTTTCTTGCAACTCATCTGCGGACGGCGGTCCGTAAGTAAATAGATGGCAATTCGGCTTTCGACCTGGACGCTGTGTTGAGGATGCCTGGCACCACGTAAAGGCCAGCGTTGCCGCCAGCCAGGCGGTATACGTGTTGGGTCTTTTCGTGGATTTCAAGGGTGCCTTCGACAACGTTGAGTGGAGCGCTGTGATGCGCCGCTTGATCGACGCGGGATGCCAGGAAGCCAGCTTATGGAGAAGCTTCTTCAGTGGCAGAAAAGCGAGGATGACCAGCAGATTCGGAGAGGTTGACGTGGAGGTCACTCGAGGATGTCCGCAGGGATCCATCAGTGGACCATTTATTTGGAACACTATGATGGATGTGCTGCTCCAACGTTTGGAGCCCCTGTGTGTATTCAGTGCGTATGCAGACGATCTGCTGGTCCTCGTCGAGGGAAGGTCGAGAGCCGAGCTGGAACGTCGTGGAAAGGAGCTGATGTCCGTCGTGGGAGCCTGGGGAGCTGAAGTCGGAGTTTCGATTTCGACCAGCAAGACGGCAATGATGTTACTTAAAGGGAGATTGGCCGCTTCTAGGTCACCCTTTGTAGAGTTTGCAGGAGCAGGCCTACGGTATGTAACTCAATACCGATACCTGGGCATCACAGTCGGCGAGCGGCTTAGTTTTCAGCCGCACATCGCAGGATTACGCGGTAAGTTGGCTGGAGTCAGTGGTGCACTCAGTCGCGTTCTGAGGGTTGACTGGGGTCTCAGTCCCCGATCCAGACGCACTGTGTATGCTGGACTCATGGTGCCTTGTGCGCTATTTGGTGCCTCAGTGTGGTATTCCGCGGTTAAGAGTACGATGGTCGCCAGGAGGCACCTCTGCTCTTGCCAGAGAGTCATGCTCTTGGGATGCCTGCCGGTATGCCGTACAGTGTCCACTGTGGCACTGCAGGTGCTTGCTGGAGCCCCCCCCTTGGACTTGGTTGCCAGGCAACTGGCGATTAGGTACAAGGTGAAGCATTCCCACCCGTTGGAGGAAGGCGATTGGCTGTTCGGTCTGGATGTGGCAAATCTGGATCGGAAGCAGATGAAGGCGATGCTGGATGAACGTATGTGCTGCGAGTGGCAACGCAGGTGGGATGACGATGAGCACGGTCGACCGACTCATGAGTTTATCCCGGACGCATGCTTCGTCTTCAGC
This sequence comes from Drosophila willistoni, assembly GCF_018902025.1. Taxonomy (NCBI): domain Eukaryota; kingdom Metazoa; phylum Arthropoda; class Insecta; order Diptera; family Drosophilidae; genus Drosophila; species Drosophila willistoni. Next base: position 50,985 of record NW_025814367.1, read on the forward strand.
CGGAAGGACTTTGGTTTTGGACTTCACGCTGGATTCTTGCTGACTGGCCATGGATCGCTGAATGCATTCCTGTATGAGAGAAGTCTGAGTAGGACGCCCACATGTCAATGTGGTGCGCTTTGCGAAGACTGGCAGCACGTGCTAGTGGCTTGCCCACTCTACACAGATTTGCGAGACCTCGATGGACTTGGTGTTAGAAGGGAGGATACCCGTTGGGACTTTTCCCGGGTCCTGGACACACCGGAGCAGCTCCAGATGTTGGAATTGTTTGCGCGAGCGGCATTTAAAAGGCGGCGACGAATGACACAGGATCAACCAGTGCCGGGTCGGACGGGCCAAAACTGGTAGCAGTAGCTCACACACACTGCAAAGCCGTACCAGAGCGCTTTAATCTGGCAGATGAACCCCATCGGGGTGACTCGGGGATGATCCATTCCTTGTTCAGGTGAACAAAAATGGCTAGTAGTTTCGACTGCGAACAGCCCGCCAAAGCTGCAAATCTGGTAGACGAACCCCATGAGGGGGAGTTGAGGATGATCCATTCCCTGTTCGTGTTGAACAAAAATGGCTAGTAGTCTCTGACTGCGAACAGCCCGCCAAAGCTGCAATCTGGTAGACGAACCCCATGAGGGGGGAGTTGAGGATGATCCATTCCATGTTCGTGTTGAACTAAAATGGCTAGTAGTTTCGACTGCGAACAGCCCGCCAAAGCTGCAAATCTGGTAGACGAACCCCATGAGGGGCGAGTCGGGGATGATCCATTCCCTGTTCGTGCTGAACAGAAATGGCTAGTAGTTTCGACTGCGAACAGCCCGCCAAAGCTGCAAATCTGGTAGACAAACCCCATGAGGGGCGAGTCGGGGATGATCCATTCCATGTTCGTGTTGAACTAAAATGGCTAGTAGTCTCTGACTGCGAACAGCCCGCCAAAGCTGCAAATCTGGTAGACGAACCCTAGTTGGGGGAGTCGAGGACGATCCATTCCGTGTTGTCGAGGACACATATGGCTAGTAGTTTCGACTGCGAACAGCCGACCGAAGCTGTGATTCGGTACTACGGGATGGGCTAGTGGCCCAAGGCTAGCCCAATTAGTGGTTGGCCCCCTTGTGGGAGATCGTAGTGGCTGTGGTTTGATACCCAAATGCGGGGAGAGTCATTGGACTCAACGTGGAGTTGCGTTACACAACCGGGTGCTGTACCCATAGACCAGCAGAGGTTTTAGATGGGCCTCGCTCCTTACCCAGGGGGAGTGTCATGTCCGACAGCATGGCATTCAATAGGCACTGACGAGATGCTGCAATAGCAGTATCTCCGAAGGGCGTTGGTTGACGCATTGTTTTGACCCGCTGTACTATATGTCACAAGTGTGGCATATTAGAGTACCGTGGTTGTAAACCCTATTAATGGGTACACGTCACGTTAAATAAACTCGACTTCATGTCCCTATCTACTATCTAGCGAAACCACAGCCAAGGGAACGGGCTTGGAATAATTAGCGGGGAAAGAAGACCCTTTTGAGCTTGACTCTAATCTGGCAGTGTAAGGAGACATAAGAGGTGTAGAATAAGTGGGAGATATTATTCCTTGTGTTTGATATCGCCAATGAAATACCACTACTCTTATTGTTTCCTTACTTACTTGATTAAATGGAACGTGTATCATTTCCTAGCCATTATACGGATATATTTATTATATCTTATGGTATTGGGTTTTGATGCAAGCTTCTTGATCAAAGTATCACGAGTTTGTTATATAATCGCAAACAAATTCTTTAATGAGAGAGTGCATTTATGTATTTTTAATTTGAAATATTTGGTATAACTCCAATTACTCAGGTATGATCCAATTCAAGGACATTGCCAGGTAGGGAGTTTGACTGGGGCGGTACATCTCTCAAATAATAACGGAGGTGTCCCAAGGCCAGCTCAGTGCGGACAGAAACCACACATAGAGCAAAAGGGCAAATGCTGACTTGATCTCGGTGTTCAGTACACACAGGGACAGCAAAAGCTCGGCCTATCGATCCTTTTGGTTTAAAGAGTTTTTAACAAGAGGTGTCAGAAAAGTTACCATAGGGATAACTGGCTTGTGGCGGCCAAGCGTTCATAGCGACGTCGCTTTTTGATCCTTCGATGTCGGCTCTTCCTATCATTGTGAAGCAAAATTCACCAAGCGTTGGATTGTTCACCCATGCAAGGGAACGTGAGCTGGGTTTAGACCGTCGTGAGACAGGTTAGTTTTACCCTACTAATGACAAAACGTTGTTGCGACAGCATTCCTGCGTAGTACGAGAGGAACCGCAGGTACGGACCAATGGCACAATACTTGTTCGAGCGAACAGTGGTATGACGCTACGTCCGTTGGATTATGCCTGAACGCCTCTAAGGTCGTATCCGTGCTGGACTGCAATGATAAATAAGGGGCAATTTGCATTGTATGGCTTCTAAACCATTAAAAGTTTATTTTATAAACGACAATGGATGTGATGCCAATGTTATTTGTAACATAGTAAATTGGGAGGATCTTCGATCACCTGATGCCGCGCTAGTTACTTATTAAAACATTATTTAATACAATGACAAAGCCTAGAATCAATTGTAAACGACTTTTGTAACAGGCAAGGTGTTGTAAGTGGTTGAGCAGCTGCCATACTGCGATCCACTGAAGCTTATCCTTTGCTTGATGATTCGATTTTTTTAAATTGCTGATGTACTATTATTATATGGAAGAGTATTTCATATAATAATAAGTCCATTTCTATCCTCTTTTTTTTTTAGGTAGCCAAATGTATCGTCATTTCTTTAGTGACGCAATGAATGTACTTTAAGAGATTCCTACTCTTCATGTTTAAATGGGTGAAAAAAAAAGTTATATATATATATAAGTTAAAAGAACGAATACGGCGTTTCAAACTGTGTTCGTCATAATGTAGCCAAATGAATCGTCATTTATTTAGTGACGCAATATATATATTTAAAGAGATTCCTACTGTACCTATTAAAAGGTCAAAAGAAAAAAATGTTATATGTATATAACTTTAATAAATGAAAACGGCGGTGCCAACTGTCATCTTCATAATGTTGCCAAATGAATTGTCATTTATTCAGAGATACAATAAATATTTTTAAAGAAACTCCTACTGTCCATATTGAAAGGTGGAAAAATAATGTTATATGTATATAACTTAAAAGAACGAAAACGGCGGTTTCAACTGTGATCGTCATAATGTAGCCAAATGAATCGTCATTTATTTAGTGACGCAATATATATATTTAAAGAGATTCCTACTGTACCTATTAAAAGGTCAAAAGAAAAAAATGTTATATGTATATAACTTTAATAAATGAAAACGGCGGTGCCAACTGTCATCTTCATAATGTTGCCAAATGAATTGTCATTTATTCAGAGACACAATAAATATATTTAAAGAAACTCCTACTGTCCATATTGAAAGGTGGAAAAATAATGTTATATGTATATAACTTAAAAGAACGAAAACGGCGGTTCCAACTGTGATCGTCATAATGTAGCCAAATGAATCGTCATTTATTTAGTGACGCAATATATATATTTAAAGAGATTCCTACTGTACCTATTAAAAGGTCAAAAGAAAAAAAATGTTATATGTATATAACTTTAATAAATGAAAACGGCGGTGCCAACTGTCATCTTCATAATTTATATGAAAAAAAAAAAATTTACTCAACATTAAAATTTTTCATATCATATGAAAATATATCATAACGTATGGGATTTATTTAATATCGCCCATATATATGAAAAAAAAAAAAATTTACTCAACATTCAAAATTTCTCATATCATATGAAAATATATCATAACGTATGCGATTTATTTAATATCGCCCATTTATATGAAAAAAAAAAAATTTACTTAACATTTAAAATTTTTCATATCATATGAAAATATATATCATAACGTATGGGATTTATTTAATTTCGCCCATTTATATGAAAAAAAAAAATTTACTCAACATTTAAAATTTTTCATATCATATGAAAATATATCATAACGTATGCGATTTATTTAATTTCGCCCATTCATATGAAAAAAAAAAAAATTTACTCAACATTTAAAATTTTTCATATCATATGAAATATATATCATAAGTATGGGATTTATTTAATTTCGCCCATTCATATGAAAAAAAAAAAATTTACTCAACATTAAAATTTTTCATATCATATGAAAATATATCATAACGTATGGGATTTATTTAATTTCGCCCATTTATATGAAAAAAAAAAAATTTACTCAACATTTAAAATTTTTCATATCATATGAAAATATATCATAACGTATGGGATTTATTTAATTTCGCCCATTTATATGAAAAAAAAAAAATTTACTCAACATTTAAAATTTTTCATATCATATGAAAATATATCATAACGTATGCGATTTATTTAATTTCGCCCATTCATATGAAAAAAAAAAAAATTTACTCAACATTTAAAATTTTTCATATCATATGAAAATATATATCATAACGTATGGGATTTATTTAATTTCGCCCATTTATATGAAAAAAAAAAAAATTACTCAACATTCAAAATTTCTCATATCGTATGAAAATATATATCATAACGTATGCGATTTATTTAATTTCGCCCATTCATATGAAAAAAATAAAAATTTACTCAACATTTAAAATTTTTCATATCATATGAAAATATATCATAACGTATGGGATTTATTTAATATCGACTATATATATGAAAAAAAATTTTACTAAAAACTAAAAATATTAATATCGCCCATTTATCGTATGGGAACATCCATATCATATGGGAATATGCATATCACATACGAATGTTTTATACTTTGGTGATTTCTTAAAAACGCCCATTTATTGTATGGGGAAAAAATGTTAATTTATTATTGAGTGGTACTTTCAAACATAAATGGTCAATTTCGAGAGTATGTGGCACAAAACCTACTTAGGTGGTGTGATGTCGAGCATGGTCAGTCATATGTTATATTGGTAAAATTCTTAAATTCATATGTCTTATGCATTTATAATCGGCAATGTCTATTTATTTATTTATTATAATGAAATTTGATGGTATTTATAAAAATACATATGAAAATTTATTGTTGAGTGGTACCTTCAAACATAAATGGTCAATTTCGAGAGTATGTGGCACAAAACCTACTTAGGTGGTGTGATGTCGAGCATGGTCAGTCATATGTAATATTGGTAAAATTCTTAAATACATATGTCTCATGCATTTATAATCGGCAATGTCTATTTATTTATTTATTATAATGAAATTTGATGGTATTTATAAAAATACATATGAAAATTTATTGTTGAGTGGTACCTTCATATATAAATGGTCCATTTCGAGAGTATGTGGCACAAAACCTACTTAGGTGGTGTGATGTCGAGCATGGTCAGTCATATGTAATATTGGTAAAATTCTTAAATACATATGTCTTATGCATTTATAATCGGCAATGTCTATTTATTTATTTATTATAATGAAATTTGATGGTATTTATAAAAATACATATGAAAATTTATTGTTGAGTGGTACCTTCAAACATAAATGGTCAATTTCGAGAGTATGTGGCACAAAACCTACTTAGGTGGTGTGATGTCGAGCATGGTCAGTCATATGTAATATTGGTAAAATTCTTAAATACATATGTCTTATGCATTTATAATCGGCAATGTCTATTTATTTATTTATTATAATGAAATTTGATGGTATTTATAAAAATACATATGAAAATTTATTGTTGAGTGGTACCTTCATATATAAATGGTCCATTTCGAGAGTATGTGGCACAAAACCTACTTAGGTGGTGTGATGTCGAGCATGGTCAGTCATATGTAATATTGGTAAAATTCTTAAATACATATGTCTTATGCATTTATAATCGGCAATGTCTATTTATTTATTTATTATAATGAAATTTGATGGTATTTATAAAAATACATATGAAAATTTATTGTTGAGTGGTACCTTCATATATAAATGGTCCATTTCGAGAGTATGTGGCACAAAACCTACTTAGGTGGTGTGATGTCGAGCATGGTCAGTCATATGTAATATTGGTAAAATTCTTAAATACATATGTCTCATGCATTTATAATCGGCAATGTCTATTTATTTATTTATTATAATGAAATTTGATGGTATTTATAAAAATACATATGAAAATTTATTGTTGAGTGGTACCTTCATATATAAATGGTCCATTTCGAGAGTATGTGGCACAAAACCTACTTAGGTGGTGTGATGTCGAGCATGGTCAGTCATATGTAATATTGGTAAAATTCTTAAATACATATGTCTCATGCATTTATAATCGGCAATGTCTATTTATTTATTTATTATAATGAAATTTGATGGTATTTATAAAAATACATATGAAAATTTATTGTTGAGTGGTACCTTCATATATAAATGGTCCATTTCGAGAGTATGTGGCACAAAACCTACTTAGGTGGTGTGATGTCGAGCATGGTCAGTCATATGTAATATTGG
>NW_025814368.1:0-38424 GCF_018902025.1 Drosophila willistoni
CACTAGAAGATTTCAAAATGGCGGCTGTAGAATTGGTCTACCTGCTACATCAAAGATAGCGGCTTAAATACTCAAAATGGGGGCAGTAGAATGGTTTACATCAGCTCGTATGGCTTCTATATAATGAATGGCCGCTAGAAGCATTCAAAATGGCGGCTGTAGAATTGGTCTACCTGCTATATCAAAAATAACGGCTTAAATACTCAAAAATGGGGTCAGTAGAATGGTTCCAGCAGCTCGTATGGCTTCTATATTAAAGATGGCGGCTTAAAGACTCAAAATGGCGGGTAGAAGACTCAAAATGGCGGGTAGAAGACTCCAAATGGCGGGTAGAAGACTCAAAATGGCGGTGGTAGAATGGTTTCTGCAGCTCGAATGGATTCTATATTAAAGATGGCGGCTAAAAGCCTCAAAATGGCGAATAGAAGACTCTAAATGGCGGGTGGAAGACTCAAGATGGCGGCTAGAGGATTCAGATGGCGACTGTGGAACTGTTCTACCTACTACATCAAAAATAGCGGATTAAATACTCAAAATAGCGGCTGTAGAATGGTTGCAGCAGCTCGTATGGCTTCTATATTAAAGATGGCGGCTAAAAGACTCAAAATGGCGGGTACAAAACTCAAATGGCGGCTGTAGAATGGTTCCAGCAGCTCGGATGGTTTCTTTATTAAAGATGGCGGCTAAAAGCCTCAAAATGGCGAATAGAAGACTTACAATGGCGGCTGTAGAACTGTTCCAGCTGCTACATTAAAGATAGTGGCTTTTAGACTTAAAATGGCGGCTTAAATACTAAAAATGCTGGTGTAGAATGGTTCCTTGTATATAAAGAATGGCCGCTAGAAGATCAAAATGGCGGCTGTAGAAATTGGTCTACATGCCTACATCAAAGATAGCGGCTTAAATACTCAAAATGGGGGTTACATCAGGCTCGTATTGCTTCTATATAATGAATGGCCGCTAGAAGATTCAAAATGGCGGCTGTAGAATTGGTCTACCTGCTATATCAAAAATAACGGCTTAAATACTCAAAATGGGGTATGTAGAATGGTTCCAGCAGCTCGTATGGCTTCTATATTAAAGATGGCGGCTTAAAGACTCAAAATGGCGGGTAGAAGACTCAAAATGGCGGGTAGAAGACTCAAAATGGGCGGCTGTAGAAAGGTTCCAGCAGCTCGTATGGCTTCTACAAAGAGTGGCCACTAGAAGATTCAAAATGGCGGCTGTAGAATTGGTCTACTGCTACATCAAAGATAGCGCTTAAATACTCAAAAATGGGAGGCATAGAATGGTTACATCAGCTCGTATGGCTTCTATATAATGATTGGCCGTTAGAAGATTCAAAATGGCGGGATGTAGAATTGGTCTACCTGCTATATCAAAAATAACGGCTTAAATACTCAAAATGGGGTCAAGTAGAATGGTTCCAGCAGCTCGTATGGCTTCTATATTAAAGATGCGGCTTAAAGACTCAAAATGGCGGGTAGAAAGACTCAAAATGGCGGTAGAAGACTCCAAATGGCGGGTTAGAAGACTCAAAATGGCGGGTAGAAGACTCAAAATGGCGGTGGTAGAATGGGTCCAGCAGCTCGAATGGATTCTATATTAAAGATGGCGGCTAAAGCCTCAAAATGGCGAATAGAAGACTTACAATGGCGCTGTAGAATTGTTCCAGCTGCTACATTAAAGATAGCGGCTTTGAGACTCAAAATGGCGGCTTAAATACTCAAAATGGCGGGTGTAGAATGGTTCCAGTAGCTCGTATGGCTTCTATATAAAGAATGGCCGCTAGAAGATTCAAAATGGCGGCTGTAGAATTGGTCTACCTGCATATCAAAAATAACGGCTTAAATACTCAATATGGGGTCAGTCAGAATGGTTCCAGCAGCTCGTATTGCTTCTATATTAAAGATGGCGGCTTAAAGACTCAAAATGGCGGGTAGAAGACTCAAAATGGCGGCTGTAGAATGGTTCTAGCAGCTCGTATGGCTTCTACATAAAGAGTGGCCGCTAGAAGATTCAAAATGGCGGCTGTAGAATGGTTCCAGCAGCTCGTATGGCTTCAACATAAAGAGTGGCCGCTAGAAGATTCAAATTGGCGGCTGTAGAATTGGTCTACCTGCTACAACAAAGATAGCGGCTTAAATACTCAAAATGGGGGAAGTAGAATGGTTACATCAGCTCGTATGGCTTCTATATAATGAATGGCCGCTAGAAGATTCAAAATGGCGGCTGTAGAATTGGTCTACCTGCTATATCAAAAATAACGGCCTTAAATACTCAAAATGGGGTCAGTAGAATGGTTCCAGCAGCTCGTATGGCTTCTATATAAAAATGGCGGCTTAAAGACTCAAAATGGCGGCTGTAGAATGGTTCCAGCAGCTCGTATGGCTTCTACATAAAGAGTGGCCGCTAGAAGATTCAAAATGGCGGTGGTAGAATGGGTCCAGCAGCTCGAATGGATTCTATATAAAGATGGCAGCCAAAAGCCTCAAAATGGCGGGTGGAAGACTTAAATTGCGGTAGAAGATTCAAAATGGCGGCTGTAGAATGGTTCCGGCAACTTGGATGGCTTCTATATCAAAGATATCGGCTAAAAGACTGAAAATGGCGGGTCCAAGACTCAAAATGGCGTATGGTTTGTATATTAAAGATGACGGCTATTACACTCAAAATGGCGGCTAGAAAATTCAAAATGGCGGCTGTAGAATTGTTCTAGCTGCTACATCGAAGATAGCGGCTAAAAGACTCAAAATGGCGGCTGTAGAATGGTTCCAGCAGCTCGTATCGTTTCTATATTAAAGATGGCGGCTAAAAGCCTCAAAATGGCGAGTGGAAGACTAAAATTGCGGGTAGAAGATTCAAAATGGCGGCTGTATAATTGTTCTAGCTGCTATATTAAAGATAGTGGCTTAAATGCTCATAATGGCAGTGGTAGAATGTGTCCAGCAGCTCGAATGGATTCTATATTAAAGATGGCGGCTAAAAGCCTCAAAAATGGCGGGTGGAAAGACTAAAATTGCGGGTAGAAGATTCAAAATATCGGCTGTAGAATGGTTCCGGCAACTTGAATGGCTTCTATATCAAAGATATCGGCTAAAAGACTGAAAATGGCGGGTCCCAAGACTCAAAATGGCGTATGGTTTGTATATTAAAGATGACGGCTATTACACTCAAAATGGCGGCTAGAAAATTCAACATGGCGGCTGTAGAATTGTTCTAGCTGCTACATCGAAGATAGCGGCTAAAAGACTCAAAATGGCGGCTGTAGAATGGTTCAGCAGCTCGTATCGTTTCTATATTAAAGATGGCGGCTAAAAGCCTCAAATGGCACATAGAAGACTCTAAATGGCGGGTGGAAGACTCAAGATGGCGGCTAGAAGATTCAAGATGGCGACTGTGGAACTGTTCTACCTACTACATCAAAGATAGCGGCTTAATACTCAAAATAGCGGCCTGTAGAATGGTTCCAGCAGCTCGTATGGCTTCTTTATTAAAGATGGCGGCTAAAAGACTCAAAATGGCGGGTACAAAACTCAAAATGGCGGTTGGTAGAATGGTTCCAGCAGCTCGGATGGTTTCTTTATTAAAGATGACGGCTTAAAGACTCAAAATGGCGGGTAGAAGACTCAAAATTGCGGGTAGAAGACTCAAAATGGCGGTGGTAGAATGGGTCCAGCAGCTCGAATGTATTCTACATTAAAGATGGCGGCTAAAAGCCTCAAAATGGCGAGTGGAAGACTAAATTGCGGGTAGAAGATTCAAAATGGCGGCTGTAGAATGGTTCCGGCAACTTGTATGGCTTCTATATCAAAGATATCGGCTAAAAGACTGAAAATGGCGGGTCCAAGACTCAAAATGGCGGGTGTAGAATGGTTCCAGCAGCTCGTATGGCTTCTATATAACGAATGGCCGCTAGAAGATTCAAAATGGCGGCTGTAGAATTGGTCTACCTGCTACATCAAGGATAGCGGCCTAAATACTCAAATGGGGGCAGTAGAATGGTTACATCAGCTCGTATGGCTTCTATATAATGAATGGCCGCAAGAAGATTCAAAATGGCGGCTGTAGAATTGGTCTACCTGCTATATCAAAAATAACGGCTTAAATACTCAAATGGGGTCAGTAGAATGCTTCCAGCAGCTCGTATGGCTTCTATTTTAAAGATGGCGGCTTAAAGACTCAAAATGGCGGGTAGAAGACTCAAAATGGCGGGTAGTAGACTCAAAATGGCGGGTAGAAGACTCAAAATGGCGGGTAGAAGACTCAAAATGGCGGCTGTAGAATTGGTCTACCTGCTACATCAAAGATAGCGGCTTAAATACTCAAAATGGGGGCAGTAGAATGGTTACATCAGCTCGTATGGCTTCTATATAATGAATGGCCGCTAGAAGATCCAAAATGGCGGCTGTAGAATTGGTCTACCTGCTATATCAAAAATAACGGCTTAAATACTCAAAATGGGGTCAGTAGAATGGTTCCAGCAGCTCGTATGGCTTCTATATTAAAGATGGCGGCTTAAAGACTCAAAATGGCGGGTAGAAGACTCAAAATTGCGGGTAGAAGACTCAAAATGGCGGTGGTAGAATGGGTCCAGCAGCTCGAATGTATTCTACATTAAAGATGGCGGCTAAAAGCCTCAAAATGGCGAGTGGAAGACTAAAATTGCGGGTAGAAGATTCAAAATGGCGGCTGTAGAATGGTTCCGGCAACTTGTATGGCTTCTATATCAAAGATATCGGCTAAAAGACTGAAAATGGCGGGTCCAAGACTCAAAATGGCGGCTGTAGAATGGTTCCAGCAGCTCGTATGGCTTCTATATTAAAGATGGCGGCTAAAAGCCTCAAAATGGCGAGTAGAAGACTCAAAATGACGGCTGTAGAATGGTTCCAGCAGCACGTATGGCTTCTATATTAAAGATGGCAGCTAAAGGACTCAAAAATAGCGTGTGGAAGACTCAATAGAGCGGTAAGAAGATTCAAAACGGCGGCTGTAGAATTGTTCTAGCTGCTACATTAAAGATAGCGGCTTAAATACTTAAAAACGCGGCTAAAAGATTCAAAATGGTTGATGGAAGACTCAAAATGGCGGTTAGAAGATTCAAAATGGCGGCTGTAGAATTGTTCTAGCTGCTACATTAAAGATAGCGGCTTATAGACTCAAAATGGCGGCTTACATACTCAAAATGGCGGCTGTAGAATGGTTCCAGCAGCTCGTATGGCTTCTACATAAAGAGTGGCCGCTACAAGATTCAAAATGGCGGCTGTAGAATTGGTCTACATGCTACATCAAATATAGCGGCTTAAATACTCAAAATGGCGGCTAAAAGACTCAAAATGGTTGGTGGAAGACTCAAAATAGCGGCTAGAAGATTCAAGATGGCGACTGTGAAACTGTTCTACCTACTACATCAAAGATAGCGGCTTAAATACTCAAAATGGCGGCTGTAGAATGGTTCCAGCAGCACGTATGGCTTCTATATTAAAGATGGCAGCTAAAGGACTCAAAATAGCGGGTGGAAGACTCAATAGAGCGGTTAGAAGATTCAAAACGGCGGCTGTAGAATTGTTCTAGCTGCTACATTAAAGATAACGGCTTAAATACTCAAAATGGCGGCTAAAGATTCAAAATGGTTGGTGGAAGACTCAAAATGGCGGTTAGAAGATTCAAAATGGCCGGCTGTAGAATCCTTCTAGCTGCTACATTAAAGATAGCGGCTTATAGACTCAAAATGGCGGCTTAAATACTCAAAATGGCGGCTGTAGAATGGTTCCAGCAGCTCGTATGGCTTCTACATAAAGAGTGGCCGCTACAAGATTCAAAATGGCGGCTGTAGAATTGGTCTACCTGCTACATCAAATATAGCGGCTTAAATACTCAAAATGGCGGCTAAAAGACTCAAAATGTTTGGTGGAAGACTCAAATAGCGGCAAATATGGTTTGTATATTAAAGATGACGGCTATAAGACTCAAAATGGCGGCTAGAAAATTCAAAATGGCGGCTGTAGAATTGTTCTAGCTGCTACATCAAAGATAGCGGCTAAAAGACTCAAAATGGCGGCTGTAGAATGGTTCCAGCAGCTCGTATGGCTTCTACATAAAGAGTGGCCGCTACAAGATTCAAAATGGCGGCTGTAGAATTGGTCTACCTGCTACATCAAATATAGCGGCTTAAATACTCAAAATGGCGGCTAAAAGACTCAAAATGGTTGGTGGAAGACTCAAAATAGCGGCAAATATGGTTTGTATATTAAAGATGACGGCTATAAGACTCAAAATGGCGGCTAGAAAATTCAAAATGGCGGCTGTAGAATTGTTCTAGCTGCTACATCAAAGATAGCGGCTAAAAGACTCAAAATGGCGGCTGTAGAATGGTTCCAGCAGCTCGTATCGTTTCTATATTAAAGATGGCGGCTAAAAGCCTCAAAATGGCGAATAGAAGACTCTAAATGGCGGGTGGAAGACTCAAGATGGCGGCTAGAAGATTCAAGATGGCGACTGTGGAACTGTTCTACCTACTACATCAAAGATAGCGGCTTAAATACTCAAAATAGCGGCTGTAGAATGGTTCCAGCAGCTCGTATGGCTTCTTTATTAAAGATGGCGGCTAAAAGACTCAAAATGGCGGGTACAAAACTCAAAATGGCGTCTGTAGACTGGTTCCAGCAGCTCGTATGGCTTCTATATTAAAGATGGCGGCTAAAAGCCTCAAAATGGCGAATAGAAGACTCTAAATGGCGGGTGGAAGACTCAAGATGGCGGCTAGAAGATTCAAGATGGCGACGGTGGAACTGTTCTACCTACTACATCAAAGATAGCGGCTTAAATACTCAAAATAGCGGCTGTAGAATGGTTCCAGCAGCTCGTATGGCTTCTTTATTAAAGATGGCGGCTAAAAGACTCAATATGGCGGCTGTAGAATGGTTCCAGCAGCTCGTATCGTTTCTATATGAAAGATGGCGGCTAAAAGCCTCAAAATGGCGATAGAAGACTCTAAATGGCGGGTGGAAGACTCAAGATGGCGGCTAGAAGATTCAAGATGGCGACGGTGGAACTGTTCTACCTACTACATCAAAGATAGCGGCTTAAATACTCAAAATAGCGGCTGTAGAATGGTTCCAGCAGCTCGTATGGCTTCTTTATTAAAGATGGCGGCTAAAAGACTCAATATGGCGGCTGTAGAATGGTTCCAGCAGCTCGTATCGTTTCTATATTAAAGATGGCGGCTAAAAGCCTCAAAATGGCGAATAGAAGACTCTAAATGGCGGGTGGAAGATTCAAGATGGCGGCTAGAAGATTCAAGATGGCGACTATGGAACTGTTCTACCTACTACATCAAAGATAGCGGCTTAAATACTCAAAATAGCGGCTGTAGAATGGTTCCAGCAGCTCGTATGGCTTCTTTATTAAAGATGGCTGGTAAAATACTCAAAATGGGGGTCAGTAGAATGCTTCCAGCAGCTCGTATGGCTTCTATATTAAAGATGGCGGCTTAAAGACTCAAAATGGCGGGTAGAAGACTCAAATGGCGGGGTAGTAGACTCAAAATGGCGGGTAGAAGACTCAAAATGGCGGGTAGAAGACTCAAAATGGCGGCTGTAGAATGGTTCCAGCAGCTCGTATGGCTTCTACATAAAGAGTGGCCGCTAGAAGATTCAAAATGGCGGCTGTAGAATTGGTCTACCTGCTACATCAAAGATAGCGGCTTAAATACTCAAAATGGGGGCAGTAGAATGGGTACATCAGCTCGTATGGCTTCTATATAATGAATGGCCGCTAGAAGATTCAAAATGGCGGCTGTAGAATTGGTCTACCTGCTATATTAAAAATAACGGCTTAAATACTCAAAATGGGGTCAGTAGAATGGTTCAGCAGCTCGTATGGCTTCTATATTAAAGATGGCGGCTTAAAGACTCAAAATGGCGGGTAGAAGACTCAAATTGCGGGTAGAAGACTCAAAATGGCGGTGGTAGAATGGGTCCAGCAGCTCGAATGTATTCTACATTAAAGATGGCGGCTAAAAGCCTCAAAATGGCGAGTGGAAGACTAAAATTGCGGGTAGAAGATTCAAAATGGCGGCTGTAGAATGGTTCCGGCAACTTGTATGGCTTCTATATCAAAGATATCGGCTAAAAGACTGAAATGGCGAGTCCAAGATCAAAATGGCGGCTGTAGAATGGTTCCAGCAGCTCGTATGGCTTCTATATTAAAGATGGCGGCTAAAAGCCTCAAAATGGCGAGTAGAAGACTCGAAATGACGGCTGTAGAATGGTTCCAGCAGCACGTATGGCTTCTATATTAAAGATGGCAGCTAAAGGACTCCAAATAGCGTGTGGAAGACTCAATAGAGCGGTAAGAAGATTCAAAACGGCGGCTGTAGAATTGTTCTAGCTGCTACATTAAAGATAGCGGCTTAAATACTTTAAAACGCGGCTAAAAGATTCAAAATGGTTGATGGAAGACTCAAAATGGCGGTTAGAAGATTCAAAATGGCGGCTGTAGAATTGTTCTAGCTGCTACATTAAAGATAGCGGCTTATAGACTCAAAATGGCGGCTTACATACTCAAAATGGCGGCTGTAGAATGGTTCAGCAGCTCGTATGGCTTCTACATAAAGAGTGGCCGCTACAAGATTCAAAATGGCGGCTGTAGAATTGGTCTACATGCTACATCAAATATAGCGGCTTAAATACTAAAAATGGCGGCTAAAAGACTCAAAATGGTTGGTGGAAGACTCAAAATAGCGGCTAGAAGATTCAAGATGGCGACTGTGAAACTGTTCTACCTACTACATCAAAGATAGCGGCTTAAATACTCAAAATGGCGGCTGTAGAATGGTTCCAGCAGCACGTATGGCTTCTATATTAAAGATGGCAGCTAAAGGACTCAAATAGCGGGTGGAAGACTCAATAGAGCGGTTAGAAGATTCAAAACGGCGGCTGTAGAATTGTTCTAGCTGCTACATTAAAGATAACGGCTTAAATACTCAAAATGGCGGCTAAAAGATTCAAAATGGTTGGTGGAAGACTCAAAATGGCGGTTAGAAGATTCAAAATGGCGGCTGTAGAATCCTTCTAGCTGCTACATTAAAGATAGCGGCTTATAGACTCAAAATGGCGGCTTAAATACTCAAAATGGCGGCTGTAGAATGGTTCCAGCAGCTCGTATGGCTTCTACATAAAGAGTGGCCGCTACAAGATTCAAAATGGCGGCTGTAGATTGGTCTACCTGCTACATCAAATATAGCGGCTTAAATACTCAAAATGGCGGCTAAAAGACTCAAAATGGTTGGTGGAAGACTCAAAATAGCGGCAAATATGGTTTGTATATTAAAGATGACGGCTATAAGACTCAAAATGGCGGCTAGAAAATTCAAAATGGCGGCTGTAGAATTGTTCTAGCTGCTACATCAAAGATAGCGGCTAAAAGACTCAAAATGGCGGCTGTAGAATGGTTCCAGCAGCTCGTATCGTTTCTATATTAAAGATGGCGGCTAAAAGCCTCAAATGGCGAATAGAAGACTCTAAATGGCGGGTGGAAGACTCCAGATGGCGGCTAGAAGATTCAAGATGGCGACTGTGGAACTGTTCTACCTACTACATCAAAGATAGCGGCTTAAATACTCAAAATAGCGGCTGTAGAATGGTTCCAGCAGCTCGTATGGCTTCTTTATTAAAGATGGCGGCTAAAAGACTCAAAATGGCGGGTACAAAACTCAAAATGGCGGCTGTAGACTGGTTCCAGCAGCTCGGATGGTTTCTTTATTAAAGATGGCGGCTAAAAGCCTCAAAATGGCGAATAGAAGACTTACAATGGCGGCTGTAGAATTGTTCCAGCTGCTATATTAAAGGTAGCGGCTTTTAGACTCAAAATGGCGGCTTAAATACTCAAAATGGCGGCTGTAGAATGCTTCCAGCAGCTCGTATCGTTTCTATATTAAAGATGGCGGCTAAAAGCCTCAAAATGGCGAATAGAAGACTCTAAATGGCGGGTGGAAGACTCAAGATGGCGGCTAGAAGATTCAAGATGGCGACGGTGGAACTGTTCTACCTACTACATCAAAGATAGCGGCTTAAATACTCAAAATAGCGGCTGTAGAATGGTTCCAGCAGCTCGTATGGCTTCTTTATTAAAGATGGCGGCTAAAAGACTCAAAATGGCGGCTGTAGAATGGTTCCAGCAGCTCGTATCGTTTCTATATTAAAGATGGCGGCTAAAAGCCTCAAAATGGCGAATAGAAGACTCTAAATGGCGGGTGGAAGATTCAAGATGGCGGCTAGAAGATTCAAGATGGCGACTATGGAACTGTTCTACCTACTACATCAAAGATAGCGGCTTAAATACTCAAAATAGCGGCTGTAGAATGGTTCCAGCAGCTCGTATGGCTTCTTTATTAAAGATGGCGGCTAAAAGACTCAAAATGGCGGGTACAAAACTCAAAATGGCGGCTGTAGACTGGTTCCAGCAGCTAGGATGGTTTCGTTATTAAAGATGGCGGCTAAAAGCCTCAAAATGGCGAATAGAAGATTTACAATGGCGGCTGTAGAATTGTTCTAGCTGCTACATCGAAGATAGCGGCTAAAAGACTCAAAATGGCGGCTGTAGAATGGTTCCAGCAGCTCGAATCGTTTCTATATTAAAGATGGCGGCTAAAAGCCTCAAAATGGCGAATAGAAGACTCTAAATGGCGGGTGGAAGACTCAAGATGGCGGCTAGAAGATTCAAGATGGCGACTGTGGAACTGTTCTACCTACTACATCAAAAATAGCGGCTTAAATACTCAAAATAGCAGCTGTAGAACGGTTCCAGCAGCTCGTATGGCTTCTTTATTAAAGATGGCGGCTAAAAGACTCAAAATGGCGGGTACAAAACTCAAAATGGTGGTTGTAGAATGGTTCCAGCAGCTCGGATGGTTTCTTTATTAAAGATGGCGGCTAAAAGCCTCAAAATGGCGAATAGAAGACTTACAATGGCGGCTGTAGAATTGTTCCAGCTGCTACATTAAAGATAGCGGCTTTTAGACTCAAAATGGCGGCTTAAATACTCAAAATGGCGGGTGTAGAATGGTTCCAGCAGCTCGTATGGCTTCTATATAACGAATGGCCGCTAGAAGATTGAAAATGGCGGCTGTAGAATTGGTCTACCCGCTACATCAAGGATAGCGGCTTAAATACTCAAAATGGGGGCAGTAGAATGGTTACATCAGCTCGTATGGCTTCTATATAATGAATGGCCGCTAGAAGATTCAAAATGGCGGCTGTAGAATTGGTCTACCTGCTATATCAAAAATAACGGCTTAAATACTCAAAATGGGGTCAGAAGAATGCTTCCAGCAGCTCGTATGGCTTCTATATTAAAGATGGCGGCTTAAAGACTCAAAATGGCGGGTAGAAGACTCAAAATGGCGGGTAGAAGACTCAAAATGGCGGCTGTAGAATGGTTTCAGCAGCTCGTATGGCTTCTACATAAAGAGTGGCCGCTAGAAGATTCAAAATGGCGGCTGTAGAATTGGTCTACCTGCTATATCAAAAATAACGGCTTAAATACTCAAAATGGGGTCAGTAGAATGGTTCCAGCAGCTCGTATGGCTTCTATATTAAAGATGGCGGCTTAAGGACTCAAAATGGCGGGTAGAAGACTCAAAATTGCGGGTAGAAGACTCAAAATGGCGGTGGTAGAATGGGTCCAGCAGCTCGAATGTATTCTACATTAAAGATGGCGGCTAAAAGCCTCAAAATGGCGAGTGGAAGACTAAAATTGCGGGTAGAAGATTCAAAATGGCGGCTGTAGAATGGTTCCGGCAACTTGTATGGCTTCTATATCAAAGATATGGGCTAAAAGACTGAAAATGGCGGGTCCAAGACTCAAAATGTCGGCTGTAGAATGGTTCCAGCAGCTCGTATGGCTTCTATATTAAAGATGGCGGCTAAAAGCCTCAAAATGGCGAGTAGAAGACTCAAAATGACCGCTGTAGAATGGTTCCAGCAGCACGTATGGCTTCTATATTAAAGATGGCAGCTAAAGGACTCAAAATAGCGGGTGGAAGACTCAATAGAGCGGTTAGAAGATTCAAAACGGCGGCTGTAGAATTGTTCTAGCTGCTACATTAAAGATAGCCGCTTAAATACTCAAAATGGCGGCTAAAAGACTCAAAATGGTTGGTGGAAGACTCAAACTGGCGGTTAGAAGATTCAAAATGGCGGCTGTAGAATTGTTCTAGCTGCTACATTAAAGATAGCGGCTTATAGACTCAAAATGGCGGCTTAAATACTCAAAATGGCGGCTGTAGAATGGTTCCAGCAGCTCGTATGGCTTCTACATAAAGAGTGGCCGCTACAAGATTCAAAATGGCGGCTGTAGAATTGGTCTACCTGCTACATCAAATATAGCGGCTTAAATACTCAAAATGGCGGCTAAAAGACTCAAAATGGTTGTGGAAGACTCAAAATAGCGGCTAGAAGATTCAAGATGGCGACTGTGGAACTTTTATACCTACTACATCAAAGATAGCGGCTTAAATACTCAAAATGGCGGCTGTAGAATGGTTCCAGCAGCTCGTATGGCTTCTATATAAAGAATGGCCGCTAGAAGATTCAAAATGGCGGCTGTACAATTGGTCTACCTGCTACATCAAAGATAGCGGCTTAATGTCTCAAAATGTCGGGTAGAAGACTCAAAATGGCGGCTGTAGAATGGTTCCAGCACTTCGTATGGCTTCTATATTAAAGATGGCGGCTAAAAGACTCAAAATGGTGGATAGAAGATTCAAAATGGCGGCTGTAGAATTGTTCTAGCTGCTACATCAAAGATAGCGGCTAAAAGACTCAAAAAGGCGGGTAAAAGACTCAAAACGGCGAATAGAAAACATAAAATGGCGGCTGTAGAATGGATCCAGCAGTTCGAATCGTTTCTATATTAAAGATGGCGGCTAAAGGCCTCAAAATGTCGAATAGAAGACTCTTAATGGCGGGTGGAAGATTCAAAATGGCGGCTAGAAGATTCAAGATGGCGACTGTGGAACTGTTCTACCTAGAACATCAAAGATAGCGTCTTAAATACTCAAAATGGCGGCTGTAGAATGGTTCCAGCAGCTCGTATGGCTTCTATATAAAGAAGAAGACATAGAAGATTTAAAATAGCGGCTGTAGAATTGTTGTACCTACTACATCAAAGATAGCGGCTTAAAGTCTCAAAAAATCGGGTAGAAGACTAAAAATGGCGGCTGTAGAATGGTTCCAGCAACTCGTATGGCTTCTATATTAAATATGCGGCTAAAAGCCACAAAATGGCGGGTGGAAGACTAAAATTGCGGTTAGAAGATTCAAAATGGCGGTTGTATGGCTTCTATATCAAAGATATCGGCTAAAAGACTCAAAATGGCGTGTAGAAGACTTAAAATGGCGGCTGTAGAATGGTTCCAGCAGCTCGTATGGTTTCTATATTAAAGATGGCGGCTAAAAGCCTCAAAATGGCGAATAGAAGACTTAAAATGGTGGCTGTAGAATGGATCCAGCAGCTCGAATAGTTTCTATATTAAAGATGGCGGCTAAAAGCCTTAAAATGGCGAATAGAAAACTCTAAATGGCGGGTGGAAGACTCAAAATGGCGTTTAGAAGATTCAAGATGGCGAGTGTGGAACTGTTCTACCTACTACATCAAAGATAGCGGCTTAAATGGTTCCAGCAACTCTTATGGCTTCTATATTAAATATGCGGCTAAAAGCCACAAAATGGCGGGTGGAAGACTAAAATTGCGGTTAGAAGATTCAAAATGGCGGTTGTATGGCTTCTATATCAAAGATATCGGCTAAAAGACTCAAAATGGCGTGTAGAAGACTTAAAATGGCGGCTGTAGAATGGTTCCAGCAGCTCGTATGGTTTCTATATTAAAGATGGCGGCTAAAAACCTCAAAATGGCGAATAGAAGACTTAAAATGGCGGCTGTAGAATGGTTCCAGCAGCTCGTATGGCTTCTATATAAAGAATGGACATAGAAGATTCAAAATGGCGGCTGTAGAATTGTTGTACATGCTACATCAAAAATAGCGGCTTAAAGTCTCAAAATATCGGGTAGAAGACTAAAAATGGCGGCTGTAGAGTGGATCCAGCAGCTCGTATGCCTTCTATATTAAATATGGCGGCTAAAAGCCTCAAAATGGCGAATAGAAGGCTTAAAATGGCGGCTGTAGAATGGATCCAGCAGCTCGAATCGTTTCTATATTAAAGATGGAGGCAAAAAGCCCTAAAATGGCGAATAGAAGACTCTAAATGGCGGGTGGAAGACTCAAAATGGCGTTTAGAAGATTCAAGATGGCGACTGTGGAACTGTTCTACCTACTACATCAAAGATAGCGGCTTAAATACTCAAAATGGCGGCTGTAGAATGGTTCCAGCAGCCCGTATGGCTTCTATATAAAGAATGGACATAGAAGATTCAAAATGGCGGCTGTAGATTTGGTCTACCTGCTACATCAAAGATAGCGGCTTAAATACTCAAAATGGGGGCAGTAGAATGGTTACATCAGCTCGTATGGCTTCTATATAATGAATGGCCGCTAGAAGATTCAAAATGGCGGCTGTAGAATTGGTCTACCTGCTATATCAAAAATAACGGCTTAAATACTCAAAATGGGGTCAGTAGAATGGTTCCAGCAGCTCGTATGGCTTCTATATTAAAGATGGCGGCTTAAAGACTCAAAATGGCGGGTAGAAGACTCAAAATTGCGGGTAGAAGACTCAAAATGGCGGTGGTAGAATGGGTCCAGCAGCTCGAATGTATTCTACATTAAAGATGGCGGCTAAAAGCCTCAAAATGGCGAGTAGAAGACTAAAATTGCGGGTAGAAGATTCAAAATGGCGGCTGTAGAATGGTTCCGGCAACTTGTATGGCTTCTATATCAAAGATATCGGCTAAAAGACTGAAAATGGCGGGTCCAAGACTCAAAATGTCGGCTGTAGAATGGTTCCAGCAGCTCGTATGGCTTCTATATTAAAGATGGCGGCTAAAAGCCTCAAAATGGCGAGTAGAAGACTCAAAATGACGGCTGTAGAATGGTTCCAGCAGCACGTATGGCTTCTATATTAAAGATGGCAGCTAAAGGACCCCAAATAGCGTGTGGAAGACTCAATAGAGCGGTAAGAAGATTCAAAACGGCGGCTGTAGAATTGTTCTAGCTGCTACATTAAAGATAGCGGCTTAAATACTTAAAAACGCGGCTAAAAGATTCAAAATGGTTGATGGAAGACTCAAAATGGCGGTTAGAAGATTCAAAATGGCGGCTGTAGAATTGTTCTAGCTGCTACATTAAAGATAGCGGCTTATAGACTCAAAATGGCGGCTTACATACTCAAAATGGCGGCTGTAGAATGGTTCCAGCAGCTCGTATGGCTTCTACATAAAGAGTGGCCGCTACAAGATTCAAAATGGCGGCTGTAGAATTGGTCTACATGCTACATCAAATATAGCGGCTTAAATACTCAAAATGGCGGCTAAAAGACTCAAAATGGTTGGTGGAAGACTCAAAATAGCGGCTAGAAGATTCAAGATGGCGACTGTGAAACTGTTCTACCTACTACATCAAAGATAGCGGCTTAAATACTCAAAATGGCGGCTGTAGAATGGTTCCAGCAGCACGTATGGCTTCTATATTAAAGATGGCAGCTAAAGGACTCAAAATAGCGGGTGGAAGACTCAATAGAGCGGTTAGAAGATTCAAAACGGCGGCTGTAGAATTGTTCTAGCTGCTACATTAAAGATAACGGCTTAAATACTCAAAATGGCGGCTAAAAGATTCAAAATGGTTGGTGGAAGACTCAAAATGGCGGTTAGAAGATTCAAAATGGCGGCTGTAGAATCCTTCTAGCTGCTACATTAAAGATAGCGGCTTATAGACTCAAAATGGCGGCTTAAATACTCAAAATGGCGGCTGTAGAATGGTTCCAGCAGCTCGTATGGCTTCTACATAAAGAGTGGCCGCTACAAGATTCAAAATGGCGGCTGTAGAATTGGTCTACCTGCTACATCAAATATAGCGGCTTAAATACTCAAAATGGCGGCTGAAAGACTCAAAATGGTTGGTGGAAGACTCAAATAGCGGCAAATATGGTTTGTATATTAAAGATGACGGCTATAAGACTCAAAATGGCGGCTAGAAAATTCAAAATGGCGGCTGTAGAATTGTTCTAGCTGCTACATCAAAGATAGCGGCTAAAAGACTCAAAATGGCGGCTGTAGAATGGTTTCAGCAGCTCGTATCGTTTCTATATTAAAGATGGCGGCTAAAAGCCTCAAAATGGCGAATAGAAGACTCTAAATGGCGGGTGGAAGACTCCAGATGGCGGCTAGAAGATTCAAGATGGCGACTGTGGAACTGTTCTACCTACTACATCAAAGATAGCGGCTTAAATACTCAAAATAGCGGCTGTAGAATGGTTCCAGCAGCTCGTATGGCTTCTTTATTAAAGATGGCGGCTAAAAGACTCAAAATGGCGGGTACAAAACTCAAAATGGCGGCTGTAGACTGGTTCCAGCAGCTCGGATGGTTTCTTTATTAAAGATGGCGGCTAAAAGCCTCAAAATGGCGAATAGAAGACTTACAATGGCGGCTGTAGAATTGTTCCAGCTGCTACATTAAAGGTAGCGGCTTTTAGACTCAAAATGGCGGCTTAAATACTCAAAATGGCGGCTGTAGAATGCTTCCAGCAGCTCGTATCGTTTCTATATTAAAGATGGCGGCTAAAAGCCTCAAAATGGCGAATAGAAGACTCTAAATGGCGGGTGGAAGACTCAAGATGGCGGCTAGAAGATTCAAGATGGCGACGGTGGAACTGTTCTACCTACTACATCAAAGATAGCGGCTTAAATACTCAAAATAGCGGCTGTAGAATGGTTCCAGCAGCTCGTATGGCTTCTTTATTAAAGATGGCGGCTAAAAGACTCAAAATGG
The DNA here is from genome assembly GCF_018902025.1 of Drosophila willistoni. NCBI lineage: Eukaryota > Metazoa > Arthropoda > Insecta > Diptera > Drosophilidae > Drosophila > Drosophila willistoni. The sequence continues at coordinate 16,946 of NW_025814368.1, forward strand.
CGGCTGTAGAATGGTTCCAGCAGCTCGTATCGTTTCTATATTAAAGATGGCGGCTAAAAGCCTCAAAATGGCGAATAGAAGACTCTAAATGGCGGGTGGAAGATTCAAGATGGCGGCTAGAAGATTCAAGATGGCGACTATGGAACTGTTCTACCTACTACATCAAAGATAGCGGCTTAAATACTCAAAATAGCGGCTGTAGAATGGTTCCAGCAGCTCGTATGGCTTCTTTATTAAAGATGGCGGCTAAAAGACTCAAAATGGCGGGTACAAAACTCAAAATGGCGGCTGTAGACTGGTTCCAGCAGCTAGGATGGTTTCTTTATTAAAGATGGCGGCTAAAAGCCTCAAAATGGCGAATAGAAGATTTACAATGGCGGCTGTAGAATTGTTCTAGCTGCTACATCGAAGATAGCGGCTAAAAGACTCAAAATGGCGGCTGTAGAATGGTTCCAGCAGCTCGAATCGTTTCTATATTAAAGATGGCGGCTAAAAGCCTCAAAATGGCGAATAGAAGACTCTAAATGGCGGGTGGAAGACTCAAGATGGCGGCTAGAAGATTCAAGATGGCGACTGTGGAACTGTTCTACCTACTACATCAAAAATAGCGGCTTAAATACTCAAAATAGCAGCTGTAGAATGGTTCCAGCAGCTCGTATGGCTTCTTTATTAAAGATGGCGGCTAAAAGACTCAAAATGGCGGGTACAAAACTCAAAATGGCGGTTGTAGAATGGTTCTAGCAGCTCGTATCGTTTCTATACTAAAGATGGCGGCTAAAAGCCTCAAAATGGCGAATAGAAGACTTACAATGGCGGCTGTAGAATTGTTCCAGCTGCTACATTAAAGATAGCGGCTTTTAGACTCAAAATGGCGGCTTAAATACTCAAAATGGCGGGTGTAGAATGGTTCCAGCAGCTCGTATGGCTTCTATATAACGAATGGCCGCTAGAAGATTGAAAATGGCGGCTGTAGAATTGGTCTACCTGCTACATCAAGGATAGCGGCTTAAATACTCAAAATGGGGGCAGTAGAATGGTTACATCAGCTCGTATGGCTTCTATATAATGAATGGCCGCTAGAAGATTCAAAATGGCGGCTGTAGAATTGGTCTACCTGCTATATCAAAAATAACGGCTTAAATACTCAAAATGGGGTCAGAAGAATGCTTCCAGCAGCTCGTATGGCTTCTATATTAAAGATGGCGGCTTAAAGACTCAAAATGGCGGGTAGAAGACTCAAAATGGCGGGTAGAAGACTCAAAATGGCGGCTGTAGAATGGTTTCAGCAGCTCGTATGGCTTCTACATAAAGAGTGGCCGCTAGAAGATTCAAAATGGCGGCTGTAGAATTGGTCTACCTGCTATATCAAAAATAACGGCTTAAATACTCAAAATGGGGTCAGTAGAATGGTTCCAGCAGCTCGTATGGCTTCTATATTAAAGATGGCGGCTTAAGGACTCAAAATGGCGGGTAGAAGACTCAAAATTGCGGGTAGAAGACTCAAAATGGCGGTGGTAGAATGGGTCCAGCAGCTCGAATGTATTCTACATTAAAGATGGCGGCTAAAAGCCTCAAAATGGCGAGTGGAAGACTAAAATTGCGGGTAGAAGATTCAAAATGTCGGCTGTAGAATGGTTCCAGCAGCTCGTATGGCTTCTATATTAAAGATGGCGGCTAAAAGCCTCAAAATGGCGAGTAGAAGACTCAAAATGACAGCTGTAGAATGGTTCCAGCAGCACGTATGGCTTCTATATTAAAGATGGCAGCTAAAGGACTCAAAATAGCGGGTGGAAGACTCAATAGAGCGGTTAGAAGATTCAAACGGCGGCTGTAGAATTGTTCTAGCTGCTACATTAAAGATAGCGGCTTATAGACTCAAAATGGCGGCTTAAATACTCAAAATGGCGGCTGTAGAATGGTTCCAGCAGCTCGTATGGCTTCTACATAAAGAGTGGCCGCTACAAGATTCAAAATGGCGGCTGTAGAATTGGTCTACCTGCTACATCAAATATAGCGGCTTAAATACTCAAAATGGCGGCTAAAAGACTCAAAATGGTTGGTGGAAGACTCAAAATGGCGGTTAGAAGATTCAAAATGGCGGCTGTAGAATTGTTCTAGCTGCTACATTAAAGATAGCGGCTTATAGACTCAAAATGGCGGCTTAAATACTCAAAATGGCGGCTGTAGAATGGTTCCAGCAGCTCGTATGGCTTCTACATAAAGAGTGGCCGCTACAAGATTCAAAATGGCGGCTGTAGAATTGGTCTACCTGCTACATCAAATATAGCGGCTTAAATACTCAAAATGGCGGCTAAAAGACTCAAAATGGTTGGTGGAAGACTCAAAATAGCGGCTAGAAGATTCAAGATGGCGACTGTGGAACTTTTATACCTACTACATCAAAGATAGCGGCTTAAATACTCAAAATGGCGGCTGTAGAATGGTTCCAGCAGCTCGTATGGCTTCTATATAAAGAATGGCCGCTAGAAGATTCAAAATGGCGGCTGTACAATTGGTCTACCTGCTACATCAAAGATAGCGGCTTAATGTCTCAAAATGTCGGGTAGAAGACTCAAAATGGCGGCTGTAGAATGGTTCCAGCACTTCGTATGGCTTCTATATTAAAGATGGCGGCTAAAAGACTCAAAATGGTGGATAGAAGATTCAAATGGCGGCTGTAGAATTGTTCTAGCTGCTACATCAAAGATAGCGGCTAAAAGACTCAAAAGGCGGGTAAAAGACTCAAAACGGCGAATAGAAAACTTAAAATGGCGGCTGTAGAATGGATCCAGCAGTTCGAATCGTTTCTATATTAAAGATGGCGGCTAAAGGCCTCAAAATGTCGAATAGAAGACTCTTAATGGCGGGTGAAAGATTCAAAATGGCGGCTAGAAGATTCAAGATGGCGACTGTGGAACTGTTCTACCTAGAACATCAAAGATAGCGTCTTAAATACTCAAAATGGCGGCTGTAGAATGGTTCCAGCAGCTCGTATGGCTTCTATATAAAGAAGAAGACATAGAAGATTTAAAATAGCGGCTGTAGAATTGTTGTACCTACTACATCAAAGATAGCGGCTTAAAGTCTCAAAAATCGGGTAGAAGACTAAAAAGGGCGGCTGTAGAATGGTTCCAGCAACTCGTATGGCTTCTATATTAAATATGCGGCTAAAAGCCACAAAATGGCGGGTGGAAGACTAAAATTTCGGTTAGAAGATTCAAAATGGCGGTTGTATGGCTTCTATATCAAAGATATCGGCTAAAAGACTCAAATGGCGTGTAGAAGACTTAAAATGGCGGCTGTAGAATGGTTCCAGCAGCTCGTATGGTTTCTATATTAAAGATGGCGGCTAAAAGCCTCAAAATGGCGAATAGAAGACTTAAAATGGTGGCTGTAGAATGGATCCAGCAGCTCGAATCGTTTCTATATTAAAGATGGCGGCTAAAAGCCTTAAAATGGCGAATAGAAAACTCTAAATGGCGGGTGGAAGACTCAAAATGGCGTTTAGAAGATTCAAGATGGCGAGTGTGGAACTGTTCTACCTACTACATCAAAGATAGCGGCTTAAATGGTTCCAGCAACTCTTATGGCTTCTATATTAAATATGCGGCTAAAAGCCACAAAATGGCGGGTGGAAGACTAAAATTGCGGTTAGAAGATTCAAAATGGCGGTTGTATGGCTTCTATATCAAAGATATCGGCTAAAAGACTCAAAATGGCGTGTAGAAGACTTAAAATGGCGGCTGTAGAAGGGTTCCAGCAGCTCGTATGGTTTCTATATTAAAGATGGCGGCTAAAAGCCTCAAAATGGCGAATAGAAGACTTAAAATGGCGGCTGTAGAATGGTTCCAGCAGCTCGTATGGCTTCTATATAAAGAATGGACATAGAAGATTCAAAATGGCGGCTGTAGAATTGTTGTACATGCTACATCAAAGATAGCGGCTTAAAGTCTCAAAATATCGGGTAGAAGACTAAAAATGGCGGCTGTAGAGTGGATCCAGCAGCTCGTATGCCTTCTATATTAAATATGGCGGCTAAAAGCCTCAAAATGGCGAATAGAAGGCTTAAAATGGCGGCTGTAGAATGGATCCAGCAGCTCGAATCGTTTCTATATTAAAGATGGCGGCAAAAGCCGTAAAATGGCGAATAGAAGACTCTAAATGGCGGGTGGAAGACTCAAAATGGCGTTTAGAAGATTCAAGATGGCGACTGTGGAACTGTTCTACCTACTACATCAAAGATAGCGGCTTAAATACTCAAAATGGCGGCTGTAGAATGGTTCCAGCAGCTCGTATGGCTTCTATATAAAGAATGGACATAGAAGATTCAAAATGGCGGCTGTAGAATTGTTGTACCTGCTACATCAAAAATAGCGGCTTAAAGTCTCAAAATATCGGGTAGAAGACTAAAAATGGCGGCTGTAGAGTGGATCCAGCAGCTCGTATGCCTTCTATATTAAATATGCGTCTAAAAGCCACAAAATGGCGGGTGGAAGACTAAAATTGCGGGTAGAAGATTCAAAATGGCGGCTGTAGAATGGTTCCAGCAACTTGTATCGCTTCTATATCAAAGATATCGGCTAAAAGATTGAAAATGGCGGGTTCAAGACTCAAAAAGGCGGCTGAAGAATGGTTCCAGCAGTTCGTATGGTTTCTATGTTAAAGATGGCGGCTAAAAGCCTCAAAATGGCGAGTGGAAGACTAAAAATGGCGGCTAATATATTTAAAATGGCGTCTGTAGAATTGTTCTACTTGCTACATCAAAGATAGCGACTTAAAGACTTAAAATGGCAGGTAGAAGACTCAAAATGGCGGGTAGAAGAGTCAAAATGGCGGCTGTAGAATGGTTCCAATAGCTCGAATGGCTTCTATATTACAGATGACGGCTAAAAAACTCAAACTGGCTGGTGAAAGACTAAAAATGGCGGCTTATATATTTAAAATGGCGTCTGTAGAATTGTTCTACTTGCTACATCAAAGATGGCGACTTAAAGACTCATAATGGCTGGTTGAAGACTCAAAATGGCGGGTAGAAGACTCAAAAAGGCGGCTAAAAGACTCAAAATGGCGGCTTTAAGACTCTAAATGGCGGGTGGAAGACTCAAAAAGGCGGCTGAAGAATGGTTCCAGCAGTTCGTATGGTTTCTATATTAAAGATGGCGGCTAAAAGCCTCAAAATGGCGAGGGGAAGACTAAAAATGGCGGCTGTAGAATGGTTCCAATAGATCGAATGGCTTCTATATTAAAGATGACGGGGTGGAAGACGGAAAATGGCGGGTGGAGACTCAAAATGGCGGCTTTAAGACTCTAAACGGCGGGTATGGCTCGTATGGCTCCTATATAAAGAGTGGCCGTTAGGAGATTCAAAATGGCTGAATTGGTCTACCTGCAACATCAAAGAGAGCAGCTTAAATACTCAAAATGGGGTCAGTAGAATGGTTCCAGCACCTCGTACGGCTTCTACATTAAAGATGGCGGCTAAAAGCCTCAAAATGCCGAGTAGACGACTCAAAACGGCAGGTGTAGAATGGGTCTTGCAGCTCGTATGGCTTCTATATTAAAGATGGCGGCTAAAAGACTCAAAATGGCGGGTGGAAGACTCAAAATGGCGGCTGTAGAATGGTTCCAGCAGCTTGTATGGCTGTAGAATGGTTCCAGCCGCTCGTATTAAATATGCGGCTAAAAGTCTCAAAATGGCGGGTGGAAGACCAAAATTTCTGGTAGAATATTTAAAATGGCGGCTGTAGAATGGTTCCAGCAACTTGTATGGCTTCTATATTAAAGATGACAGCTAAAAGGCTCAAAATGGCGAGTAGAAGACTCAAAATGGCAGGTGTAGAATGGTTGTTGCAGCTCGTATGGCTTCTATATCAAAGATATCGGCTAAAAGACTCAAAATGGCGGGTCCAAGACTCAAAATGGCGGCTGTAGAATGGTTCCAGCAGCTCGTATGGCTTCTATATAAAGAGTGGCGACTAAAAGACTCAAAATGGCGGCTTTAAGACTCAAAATGGCGGCTATAGAATGGTTCCAGCAGCTCGTATGGTTTCTATTTAAGTATGCGGCTAAAAGCCTTAAAATGGCGGGTGGAAGACTAAAATTGCGGGTAGAAGATTCGAAATGGCGGCTGTAGAATGGTTCCAGCAGCTCGTATGGCTTCTATATAAAGAGTGGCCGCTGGAAGATTCAAACTGGAGGCTGTAGAATTATTGTACCTGCTACATCAAACAAAGCGGCTCAAATACTCAAAATGGCGGGTAGATGACTCAAAACGGCGGCTGTAGAATGGTTCCAGGAGCTCGTATGGTTTAAAAGGCGGGTAGAAGACCCAAAATGGCAGCTACAGAATGGATACAGGCTGCTGGAGCCTGTATGGCTTCTGGCTGGAAGATTGAAAATAGCGGCTGTAGAATGGTTCCAACTGTTCGTTTCGGCTTCTATATCAAAGATATCGGCTAAAAGACTCAAAATGGCGGGTACAAAACTCAAAATGGCGGCTGTAGAATGCTTCCAGCAGCTCGTATGGTTTCTATTTAAGTATGCGGCTATAAGCCTCAAAATGGCGGGTGGAAGACTAAAATTGCGGGTAGAAGATTCGAAATGGCGGCTGTAGAATGGTTCCAGGAGCTCGTATGGTTTAAAAGGCGGGTAGAAGACCCAAAATGGCGGCTACAGAATGGATACAGGCTGCTGGAGCCTGTATGGCTTCTGGCTGGAAGATTCAAAATAGCGGCTGTAGAATGGTTCCAGATGTTCGTTTCGGCTTCTATATCAAAGACTCAAAATGGCGGGTACAAATTTCAAAATGGCGGCTGTAGAATGGTTCCAGCAGCTCGTATGGTTTCTATTTAAGTATGCGGCTAAAAGCCTCAAAATGGCGGGTGGAAGACTAAAATTGCGGGTAGAAGATTCGAAATGGCGGCTGTAGAATGGTTCCAGCAGCTCGTATGGCTTCTATATAAAGAGTGGCGGCTAAAAGACTCAAAATGGCGGGTGGAAGACTCAAAATGGCGGCTATAGAATGGTTCCAGCAGCTCGTATGGCTTCTATATTAAAGATGGCGGCTAAAAGCCTCAAAATGGCGAATAGAAGACTCAAAACGGCAGGTGTAGAATGGTTGTTGCAGCTCGTATGGCTTCTATATTAAAGATGGCGGCTAAAAGACTCAAAATGGCGGGTGGAAGACTCAAAATGGCGGTTGTAGAATGGTTCCAGAAGCTCGTATGGCTGTAGAATGGTTCCAGCCGCTCGTATTAAATATGCGGCTAAAAGCCTCAAAATGGCGGGTGGAAGACCAAAATTTCTGCTAGAATATTTAAAATGGCGGCTGTAGAATGGTTCCAGCAACTTGTATGGCTTCTATATTAAAGATGACAGCTAAAAGCCTCAAAATGGCGAGTAGAAGACTCAAAATGGCAGGTGTAGAATGGTTGTTGCAGCTCGTATGGCTTCTATATCAAAGATATCGGCTAAAAGACTCAAAATGGCGGGTCCAAGACTCAAAATGGCGGCTGTAGAATGGTTCCAGCAGCTCGTATGGCTTCTATATAAAGAGTGGCGACTAAAAGACTCAAAATGGCGGCTTTAAGACTCAAAATGGCGGCTATAGAATGGTTCCAGCAGCTCGTATGGCTTCTATAAAAAGAATGGCCGCTAGAAGATTCAAAATGGCGGCTGTAGAATTGGTCTACCTGCTACATCAAAGACAGCGGCTTAAATACTCAAAATGGCGGGTAGATGATTCAAAACGGCGGCTGTAGAATGGTTCCAGGAGCTCGTATGGTTTAAAAGGCGGGTAGAAGACCCAAAATGGCAGCTACAGAATGGATACAGGCTGCTGGAGCCTGTATGGCTTTTGGCTGGAAGATTGAAAATAGCGGCTGTAGAATGGTTCCAACTGTTCGTTTCGGCTTCTATATCAAAGATATCGGCTAAAAGACTCAAAATGGCGGGTACAAAACTCAAAAAGGCGGCTGTAGAATGCTTCCAGCAGCTCGTATGGTTTCTATTTAAGTATGCGGCTAAAAGCCTCAAAATGGCGGGTGGAAGACTAAAATTGCGGGTAGAAGATTCGAAATGGCGGCTGTAGAATGGTTCCAGGAGCTCGTATGGTTTAAAAGGCGGGTAGAAGACCCAAAATGGCGGCTACAGAATGGATACAGGCTGCTGGAGCCTGTATGGCTTCTGACTGGAGGTTCAAAATAGCGGCTGTAGAATGGTTCCAGCTGTTCGTTTCGGCTTCTATATCAAAGGTATCGGCTAAAAGACTCAAAATGGCGGGTACAAATTTCAAAATGGCGGCTGTAGAATGGTTCCAGCAGCTCGTATGGTTTCTATTTAAGTATGCGGCTAAAAGCCTCAAAATGGCGGGTGGAAGACTAAAATTGCGGGTAGAAGATTCGAAATGGCTGCTGTAGAATGGTTCCAGCAGCTCGTATGGCTTCTATATAAAGAGTGGCGGCTAAAAGACTCAAAATGGCGGGTGGAAGACTCAAAATGGCGGCTATAGAATGGTTCCAGCAGCTCGTATGGCTTCTATATTAAAGATGGCGGCTAAAAGCCTCAAAATGGCGAATAGAAGACTCTAAATGGCGGGTGGAAGACTCAAAATGGCGTTTAGAAGATTCAAGATGGCGAGTGTGGAACTGTTCTACCTACTACATCGAAGATAGCGGCTTAAATACTCAAAATGGCGGCTGTAGAATGGTTCCAGCAGGCTTCTATATAAAGAATGGACATAGAAGATTCAAAATGGGGGCTGTAGAATTGTTGTACCTGCTACATCAAAGATAGCGGCTTAAAGTCTCAAAATATCGGGTAGAAGACTAAAAATGACGGCTGTAGAATGGTTCCAGCAGCTCGTTTGGTTTCTATATTAAATATGCGGCTAAAAGCCACAAAATGGCGGGTGGAAGACTAAAATTGCGGTTAGAAGATTCAAAATGGCGGCTGTAGAATGGTTCCAGCAACTTGTATGGCTTTTATATCAAAGATATCGGCTACAAGACTCAAAATGGCGGCTGTAGAATGGTTCCAGCAGCTCGTATGGTTTCTTTATTAAATATGCGGCTAAAAGCCTCAAAATGGCGGGTGGAAGACTAAAATTGCGGGTAGAAGATTCCAAATGGCGGCTATAGAATGGTTCCAGCAACTTGTTTCGCTTCTATATCAAAGATATCGGCTAAAAGACTGAAAATGGCAGCTCGTATGGCTTCTATATTAAAGATGGCGGCTAAAAGACTCAAAATGGCGAATGGAAGACTCAAAATGGCGGCTGTAGAATGGTCCCAGCAGCGCGTATGGTTTCTATATTAAAGATGGCGGCTAAAAGCCTCAAAATGGCGAAGAGAAGACTGAAAATGGCGGCAAATATATTTAAAATGGCGGCTGTAGAATTGTTCTACTTGCTACATCAAAGATAGCGACTTAAAGACTCAAAATGGCGGGTAGAAGACTCAAAATGGCGGGTAAAAGACTCAAAATGGCGTCTAAAAGACTCAAAATGGCGGTTAGAAGATTCAAAACGGCGGCTGTATAATTGTTCTAGCTGCTACATTAAAGATAGCGGCTTATAGACTCAAAATGGCGGCTTAAATACTCAAAATGACGGCTGTAGAATGGTTCCAGCAGCTCGTATGGCTTCTATATAAAGAGCGGCCGCTAGAAGATTCAAAATGGCGGCTGTAGAATTGTTATGCCTGCTACATCAAAGATAGCGGCTTAATTACTCAAAATGGGTAGAAGACTCAAAATAGCGGCTGTAGAATGATTCCAGCAGCTCGTGTGGCTTCTATATTAAAGATGGCGGCTAAACGACTCAAAATGGCGGCTTTAAGACTCTAAATGGCGGGTGGAAGACTCAAAATGGCGGCTGAAGATTGGTTCCAGCAGTTCGTATGGTTTCTATATTAAAGATGGCGGCTAAAAGCCTCAAAATGGCGAGTGGAAGACTAAAAAAGGCGGCTAATATATTTAAAATGGCGGCTGTAGAGTTGTTCTACTTGCTACATCAAAGATAGCGACTTAAAGACTCAAAATGGCGGGTAGAAGACTCAAAATGGCGGGTAGAAGACTCAAAATGGCGAGTGGAAAACTCAAAATGGCGGCTGAAGAATGGTTCCAGCAGTTCGTATGGTTTCTATATTAAAGATGGCGGCTAAAAGCCTCAAAATAACGAGTGGAAGACTAAAAATGGCGGCTAACATATTTAAAATGGAGTCTGTAGAATTGTTCTACTTGCTACATCAAAGATAGCGACTTAAAATGGCTCGTAGAAGACTCAAAATGGCGGGCAGAAGACTCAAAATGGCGGCTGTAGAATGGTTCCAGTAGCGCGAATGGCTTCTATATAAAGAGTGGAAGCTAAAAGACTCAAAATGGCGGGTGGAATACTCAAAATTGCGGCTGTAGAATGGTTCCAGCAACGGGTATGGCTTCTATATTAAAGGTATAGGCTAAAAGACTTAAAATGGCGGCTTTAAAACTCAAAATGGCGGCTATAGGATGGTTCCAGCAGCTCGTATGGCTTCTATATTAAAGATGGCGGCTAAAAGCCTCAAAATGGCGAATAGAAGACTCAAAACGGCAGGTGTAGAATGGTTGTTGCAGCTCGTATGGCTTCTATATTAAAGATGGCGGCTAAAAGACTCAAAATGGCGGGTAGAAGAGTCAAAATGGCGGCTGTAGAATGGTTCCAATAGCTCGAATGGCTTCTATATTACAGATGACGGCTAAAAGACTCAAACTGGCTGGTGAAAGACTCAAAATGGCGGCTAATATATTTAAAATGGCGTCTGTAGAATTGTTCTACTTGCTACATCAAAGATGGCGACTTAAAGACTCATAATGGCTGGTAGAAGACTCAAAATGGCGGGTAGAAGACTCAAAACGGCGGCTAAAAGACTCAAAATGGCGGCTTTAAGACTCTAAATGGCGGGTGGAAGACTCAAAAAGGCGGCTGAAGAATGGTTCCAGCAGTTCGTATGGTTTCTATATTAAAGATGGCGGCTAAAAGCCTCAAAATGGCGAGTGGAAGACTAAAAATGGCGGCTAATATATTTAAAATGGCGTCTGTAGAATTGTTCTACTTGCTACATCAAAGGTAGCGACTTAAAGACTTAAAATGGCGGGTAGTAGGCTCAAAATGGCGGGTAGAAGACTCAAAATGGCGGCTGTAGAATGGTTCCAATAGATCGAATGGCTTCTATATTAAAGATGACGGGGTGGAAGACGGAAAATGGCGGGTGGAGACTCAAAATGGCGGCTTTAAGACTCTAAACGGCGGGTATGGCTCGTATGGCTCCTATATAAAGAGTGGCCGTTAGGAGATTCAAAATGGCTGAATTGGTCTACCTGCAACATCAAAGAGAGCAGCTTAAATACTCAAAATGGGGTGAGGAGAATGGTTCAAGCACCTCGTACGGCTTCTACATTAAAGATGGCGGCTAAAAGCCTCAAAATGCCGAGTAGACGACTCAAAACGGCAGGTGTAGAATGGGTGTTGCAGCTCGTATAACAGGTAAGACTCAAAATGGCGGGTGGAAGACTCAAAATGGCGGCTGTAGAATGGTTCCAGCCGCTCTTCTTAAATATGCGGCTTAAAGCCTCAAAATGGCGGGTGGAAGACCAAAATTTCTGGTAGAATATTTAAAATGGCGGCTGTAGAATGGTTCCAGCAACTTGTATGGCTTCTATATTAAAGATGACAGCTAAAAGCCTCAAAATGGCGAGTAGAAGACTCAAAATGGCAGGTGTAGAATGGTTGTTGCAGCTCGTATGGCTTCTATATCAAAGATATCGGCTAAAAGACTCAAAATGGCGGGTCCAAGACTCAAAATGGCGGCTGTAGAATAGTTCCAGCAGCTCGTATGGCTTCTATATAAAGAGTGGCGACTAAAAGACTCAAAATGGCGGCTTTAAGACTCAAAATGGCGGCTATAGAATGGTTCCAGCAGCTCGTATGGTTTCTATTTAAGTATGCGGCTAAAAGCCTCAAAATGGCGGGTGGAAGACTAAAATTGCGGGTAGAAGATTCGAAATGGCGGCTGTAGAATGGTTCCAGCAGCTCGTATGGCTTCTATATAAAGAGTGGCCGCTGGAAGATTCAAACTGGAGGCTGTAGAATTATTGTACCTGCTACATCAAACAAAGCGGCTCAAATACTCAAAATGGCGGGTAGATGACTCAAAACGGCGGCTGTAGAATGGTTCCAGGAGCTCGTATGGTTTAAAAGGCGGGTAGAAGACCCAAAATGGCAGCTACAGAATGGATACAGGCTGCTGGAGCCTGTATGGCTTTTGGCTGGAAGATTGAAAATAGCGGCTGTAGAATGGTTCCAACTGTTCGTTTCGGCTTCTATATCAAAGATATCGGCTAAAAGACTCAAAATGGCGGGTACAAAACTCAAAATGGCGGCTGTAGAATGCTTCCAGCAGCTCGTATGGTTTCTATTTAAGTATGCGGCTAAAAGCCTCAAAATGGCGGGTGGAAGACTAAAATTGCGCGTAGAAGATTCGAAATGGCGGCTGTAGAATGGTTCCAGGAGCTCGTATGGTTTAAAAGGCGGGTAGAAGACCCAAAATGGCGGCTACTGAATGGATACAGGCTGCTGGAGCCTGTATGGCTTCTGGCTGGAAGATTCAAAATAGCGGCTGTAGAATGGTTCCAGCTGTTCGTTTCGGCTGTAGAATGGTTCCAGCAGCTCGTATGGTTTCTATTTAAGTATGCGGCTAAAAGCCTCAAAATGGCGGGTGGAAGACTAAAATTGCGGGTAGAAGATTCGAAATGGCGGCTGTAGAATGGTTCCAGCAGCTCGTATGGCTTCTATATAAAGAGTGACGGCTAAAAGACTCAAAATGGCGGGTGGAAGACTCAAAATGGCGGCTATAGAATGGTTCCAGCAGCTCGTATGGCTTCTATATTAAAGATGGCGGCTAAAAGCCTCAAAATGGCGAATAGAAGACTCAAAATTGCAGGTGTAGAATGGTTGTTGCAGCTCGTATGGCTTCTATATTAAAGATGGCGGCTAAAAGACTCAAAATGGCGGGTGGAAGACTCAAAATGGCGGCTGTAGAATGGTTCCAGCAGCTCGTATGGCTGTAGAATGGTTCCAGCCGCTCGTATTAAATTTGCGGCTTAAAGCCTCAAAATGGCGGGTGGAACACCAAAATTTCTGCTAGAATATTTAAAATGGCGGCTGTAGAATGGTTCCAGCAACTTGTATGGCTTCTATATTAAAGATGACAGCTAAAAGCCTCAAAATGGCGAGTAGAAGACTCAAAATGGCAGGTGTAGAATGGTTGTTGCAGCTCGTATGGCTTCTATATCAAAGATATCGGCTAAAAGACTCAAAATGGCGGGTCCAAGACTCAAAATGGCGGCTGTAGAATGGTTCCAGCAGCTCGTATGGCTTCTATATAAAGAGTGGCGACTAAAAGACTCAAAATGGCGGCTTTAAGACTCAAAATTGCGGCTATAGAATGGTTCCAGCAGCTCGTATGGCTTCTATAAAAAGAATGGCCGCTAGAAGATTCAAAATGGCGGCTGTAGAATTGGTCTACCTGCTACATCAAAGACAGCGAATAGGCTAAAAGCCTCAAAATGGCGAATAGAAGACTCAAAATTGCAGGTGTAGAATGGTTGTTGCAGCTCGTATGGCTTCTATATTAAAGATGGCGGCTAAAAGACTCAAATGGCGGGTGGAAGACTCAAAATGGCGGCTGTAGAATGGTTCCAGCAGCTCGTATGGCTGTAGAATGGTTCCAGCCGCTCGTATTAAATTTGCGGCTTAAAGCCTCAAAATGGCGGGTGGAAGACCAAAATTTCTGCTAGAATATTTAAAATGGCGGCTGTAGAATGGTTCCAGCAACTTGTATGGCTTCTATATTAAAGATGACAGCTAATAGCCTCAAAATGGCGAGTAGAAGACTCAAAATGGCAGGTGTAGAATGGTTGTTGCAGCTCGTATGGCTTCTATATCAAAGATATCGGCTAAAAGACTCAAAATGGCGGGTCCAAGACTCAAAATGGCGGCTGTAGAATGGTTCCAGCAGCTCGTATGGCTTCTATATAAAGAGTGGCGCCTAAAAGACTCAAAATGGCGGCTTTAAGACTCAAAATGGCGGCTATAGAATGGTTCCAGCAGCTCGTATGGCTTCTATAAAAAGAATGGCCGCTAGAAGATTCAAAATGGCGGCTGTAGAATTGGTCTACCTGCTACATCAAAGACAGCGGCTTAAATACTCAAAATGGGGGCACTAGAATAGTTCCAGCAGCTCGTATGACTTCTATAAAAAGAATGGCCGCTGGAAGATTCAAACTGGAGGCTGTAGAATTATTGTACCTGCTACATCAAACAAAGCGGCTCAAATACTCAAAATGGCGGGTAGATGACTCAAAACGGCGGCTGTAGAATGGTTCCAGGAGCTCGTATGGTTTAAAAGGCGGGTAGAAGACCCAAAATGGCAGCTACAGAATGGATACAGGCTGCTGGAGCCTGTATGGCTTCTGGCTGGAAGGTTGAAAATAGCGGCTGTAGAATGGTTCCAACTGTTCGTTTCGGCTTCTATATCAAAGATATCGGCTAAAAGACTCAAAATGGCGGGTACAAAACTCAAAATGGCGGCTGTAGAATGCTTCCAGCAGCTCGTATGGTTTCTATTTAAGTATGCGGCTAAAAGCCTCAAAATGGCGGGTGGAAGACTAAAATTGCGGGTAGAAGATTCGAAATGGCGGCTGTAGAATGGTTCCAGGAGCTCGTATGGTTTAAAAGGCGGGTAGAAGACCCAAAATGGCGGCTACAGAATGGATACAGGCTGCTGGAGCCTGTATGGCTTCTGGCTGGAAGATTTAAAATAGCGGCTGTAGAATGGTTCCAGCTGTTCGTTTCGGCTTCTATATCAAAGGTATCGGCTAAAAGACTCAAAATGGCGGGTACAAATTTCAAAATGGCGGCTGTAGAATGGTTCCAGCAGCTCGTATGGCTTCTATATAAAGAGTGGCGGCTAAAAGACTCAAAATGGTGGGTGGAAGACTCAAAATGGCGGCTATAGAATGGTTCCAGCAGCTCGTATGGCTTCTATATTAAAGATGGCGGCTAAAAGCCTCAAAATGGCGAATAGAAGACTCTAAATGGCGGGTGGAAGACTCAAAATGGCGTTTAGAAGATTCAAGATGGCGACTGTGGAACTGTTCTACCTACTACATCGAAGATAGCGGCTTAAATACTCAAAATGGCGGCTGTAGAATGGTTCCAGCAGGCTTCTATATAAAGAATGGACATAGAAGATTCAAATGGGGGCTGTAGAATTGTTGTACCTGCTACATCAAAGATAGCGGCTTAAAGTCTCAAAATATCGGGTAGAAGACTAAAAATTACGGCTGTAGAATGGTTCCAGCAGCTCGTTTGGTTTCTATATTAAATATGCGGCTAAAAGCCACAAAATGGCGGGTGGAAGACTAAAATTGCGGTTAGAAGATTCAAAATGGCGGCTGTAGAATGGTTCCAGCAGCTCGTATGGTTTCTTTATTAAATATGCGGCTAAAAGACTCAAAATGGCGGCTTTAAGACTCTAAATGGCGGTTAGAAGATTCAAAACGGCGGCTGTATAATTGTTCTAGCTGCTACATTAAAGATAGCGGCTTATAGACTCAAAATGGCGGCTTAAATACTCAAAATGACGACTGTAGAATGGTTCCAGCAGCTCGTATGGCTTCTATATAAAGAGCGGCCGCTAGAAGATTCAAAATGGCGGCTGTAGAATTGTTATGCCTGCTACATCAAAGATAGCGGCTTAATTACTCAAAATGGGTAGAAGACTCAAAATAGCGGCTGTAGAATGATTCCAGCAGCTCGTGTGGCTTCTATATTAAAGATGGCGGCTAAACGACTCAAAATGGCGGCTTTAAGACTCTAAATGGCGGGTGGAAGACTCAAAATGGCGGCTGAAGATTGGTTCCAGCAGTTCGTATGGTTTTTATATTAAAGATGGCGGCTAAAAGCCTCAAAATGGCGAGTGGAAGACTAAAAATGGCGGCTAATATATTTAAAACGGCGGCTGTAGAATTGTTCTACTTGCTACATCAAAGATAGCGACTTAAAGACTCAAAATGGCGGGTAGAAGACTCAAAATGGCGGGTAGAAGACTCAAAATGGCGAGTGGAAAACTCAAAATGGCGGCTGAAGAATGGTTCCAGCAGTTCGTATGGTTTCTATATTAAAGATGGCGGCTAAAAGCCTCAAAATGGCGAGTGGAAGACTAAAAATGGCGGCTAACATATTTAAAATGGCGTCTGTAGAATTGTTCTACTTGCTACATCAAAGATAGCGACTTAAAATGGCTCGTAGAAGACTCAAAATGGTGGGCAGAAGACTCAAAATGGCGGCTGTAGAATGGTTCCAGTAGCGCGAATGGCTTCTATATAAAGAGTGGAAGCTAAAAGACTCAAAATGGCGGGTGGAATACTCAAAATTGCGGCTGTAGAATGGTTCCAGCAACGGGTATGGCTTCTATATTAAAGGTATAGGCTAAAAGACTTAAAATGGCGGCTTTAAAACTCAAAATGGCGGCTATAGGATGGTTCCAGCAGCTCGTATGGATTCTATATTAAGTATGCGGCTAAAATCCTCAAAATGGCGGGTGGAAGACTAAAATTTCGGGAAGAATATTTAAAATGGCGGCTGTAGAATGGTTCCAGCAACGTGTATGGCTGCTACATTAAAGATAGCGGCTTATAGACCTAAAATGGCGGCTTAAATACTCAAAATGGCGGCTGTAGAATGGTTCCAACAGCTCGTATGGCTTCTATATAAAGAGTGGCCGCTAGAAGATTTACAATGGCGGCTGTAGAATTGGTCTACCTGCTACATCAAAGATAGCGGCTTAAAGACTCAAAATGGCGGGTGGAAGACTCGAAATGGCGGGAAGAATATTTAAAATGGCGGCTGTAGAATGGTTCCAGCAACGTGTATGGCTGCTACATTAAAGATAGCGGCTTATAGACCTAAAATGGCGGCTTAAATACTCAAAATGGCGGCTGTAGAATGGTTCCAACAGCTCGTATGGCTTCTATATAAAGAGTGGCCGCTAGAAGATTTACAATGGCGGCTGTAGAATTGGTCTACCTGCTACATCAAAGATAGCGGCTTAAAGACTCAAAATGGCGGGTGGAAGACTCGAAATGGCGGCTGTAGAATGGTTCCAGCAGCTCGTATGGTTTCTATATTAAATATGCGGCTAAAAGCCTAAAAATTGCGGGTGGAAGACTAAAATTGCGGTTAGAAGATTCAAAATGGCGGCTGTAGAATGGTTCCAGCAACTTGTATGGCTTCTATATCAAAGATATCGGCTAAAAGACTCCTAATGGCGGGTCCAAGACTCAAAATGGCGGCTGTAGAATGGTTTCAGCAGCTCATATGGCTTCTATGTTAAAGATTGCGGCTAAAAGACTGAAAATGGCGGGTACAAAACTCAAAATGGCGGCTGTAGAATGGTTTCAGCAGCTCGTATGGCTTCTATATTAAAGATGGTGGCCAAACGACTCAAAATGGCGGCTTTAAGACTCTAAATGGCGGTTGGAAGACTCAAAATGGCGGCTGAAGAATGGTTCCAGCAGTTCGTATGGTTTCTATATTACAGATGGCGGCTAAAAGCCTCAAAATGGCGAGTGGAAGACTAAAAATGGCGGCAAATATATTTAAAATGGCGGCTGTAGAATTGTTCTACTTGCTACATCAAAGATAGCGACTTAAAGACTCAAAATGGCGGGTAAAAGACTTAAAATGGCGGCTTTAAGGCTGAAGAATGGTTACAGCAGTTCGTATGGTTTCTATATTAAAGATGGCGGCTAAAAGCCTTAAAATGGCGAGTGGAAGACTAAAAATGGCGGCTAATATATTTAAAATGGCGTCTGTAGAATTGTTCTATTTGCTACATCAAAGATAGCGACTTTTAGACTTAAAATGGCGGGTAGAAGACTCAAAATGGCGAGTAGAAGACTCAAAATGGCGGCTGTAGAATGGTTCCAATAGCTCGAATGGCTTCTATGTTAAAGATGGCGGCTAAAAGGCTCAAAATGGCGGGTGGAAGACTCAAAATGGCAGCTGAAGAATGGTTACAGCAGTTCGTATGGTTTCTATATTAAAGATGACGGCTAAAAGAATCAAACTGGCGGTTGGAAAACTGAAAATGGCGGGTGGAAGACTCAAAACGGCGGCTTTAATGCTCTAAACGGCGGGTATGGCTCGTATGGCTTCTATATAAAGAGTGGCCTCTAGAAGATTTAAAATGGCGGCTGTAGTCTACCTGCTACATCAACATCAACTTAAAATGGGGTCAGTAGAATGGTTCCAGCAGCTCGTATGGCTTTTACATTAAAGATGGCGGCTAAAGCCTCAAAATGCCGAATAGAAGGCTCAAAACGGCAGGTGTAGAATGGTTGCTGCAGCTCGTTTGCTTCTATATTAAAGATGGCGGCTAAAAGACTCAAATGGTGAGTAGAAGACTCAAAATGGCAGCTGTAGAATAGTTCCAGCAGCTCGTATGGCGTCTATTTAAAGAGTGGCGGCTAAAAGACTCAAAATTGCGGGTAGAAGATTCAAAATGGCGGCTGTAGAATGGTTCCAGCAACTTGTATGGCTTCTATATCAAAGATATCGGCTAAAAGACTCAAAATTGCGGCTGTAGAATGGTTCCAGCAGCTCGTATGGCTTCTATGTTAAAGATTGCGGCTTAAAGACTCAAAATGGCGGCTAAAAGCCTCAAAATGGCGGGTGGAAGACTAAAATTGCGGGTAGAAGATTCATAATGGCGGCTATAGAATGGTTTCAGCAGCTCGTATGGCTTCTATATTAAGGTTGGCGGCTAAAAGCCTCAAAATGGTGAGTAGAAGACTCAAAATGGCAGCTGTAGAATGGTTCCAGCAGCTCGTATGGCTTCTACATAAAGAGTGGCGGCTAAAAGACTCAAAATAGCGGGTGGAAGACTCAAAACGCGGCTGTAGAATGGTTCCGGCAACTTGTATGGCTTCTATATCAAAGATATGGGCTAAAAGACTGAAAATGGCGGGTCCAAGACTCAAAATGGCGGCTGTAGAATGGTTCCAGCAGCTCGTATAGCTTCTATATTAAAGATGGCGGCTAAAAGCCTCAAAATGGCGAGTAGAAGACTCAAAATGACCGCTGTAGAATGGTTCCAGCAGCACGTATGGCTTCTATATTAAAGATGGCAGCTAAAGGACTCAAATAGCGGGTGGAAGACTCAATAGAGCGGTTAGAAGATTCAAAACGGCGGCTGTAGAATTGTTCTAGCTGCTACATTAAAGATAGCCGCTTAAATACTCAAAATGGCGGCTAAAAGACTCAAAATGGTTGGTGGAAGACTCAAACTGGCGGTTAGAAGATTCAAAATGGCGGCTGTAGAATTGTTCTAGCTGCTACATTAAAGATAGCGGCTTATAGACTCAAAATGGCGGCTTAAATACTCAAAATGGCGGCTGTAGAATGGTTCCAGCAGCTCGTATGGCTTCTACATAAAGAGTGGCCGCTACAAGATTCAAAATGGTGGCTGTAGAATTGGTCTACCTGCTACATCAAATATAGCGGCTTAAATACTCAAAATGGCGGCTAAAAGACTCAAAATGGTTGGTGGAAGACTCAAAATAGCGGCTAGAAGATTCAAGATGGCGACTGTGGAACTGTTATACCTACTACATCAAAGATAGCGGCTTAAATACTCAAAATGGCGGCTGTAGAATGGTTCCAGCAGCTCGTATGGCTTCTATATAAAGAATGGCCGCTAGAAGATTCAAAATGGCGGCTGTACAATTGGTCTACCTGGTACATCAAAGATAGCGGCTTAATGTCTCAAAATGTCGGGTAGAAGACTCAAAATGGCGGCTGTAGAATGGTTCCAGCACTTCGTATGGCTTCTATATTAAAGATGGCGGCTAAAAGACTCAAAATGGCGGATAGAAGATTCAAAATGGCGGCTGTAGAATTGTTCTAGCTGCTACATCAAAGATAGCGGCTAAAAGACTCAAAAAGGCGGGTAAAAGACTCAAAACGGCGAATAGAAAACCTAAAATGGCGGCTGTAGAATGGATCCAGCAGTTCGAATCGTTTCTATATTAAAGATGGCGGCTAAAGGCCTCAAAATGTCGAATAGAAGACTCTTAATGGCGGGTGGAAGATTCAAATGGCGGCTAGAAGATTCAAGATGGCGACTGTGGAACTGTTCTACCTAGAACATCAAAGATAGCGTCTTAAATACTCAAAATGGCGGCTGTAGAATGGTTCCAGCAGCTCGTATGGCTTCTATATAAAGAAGAAGACATAGAAGATTTAAAATAGCGGCTGTAGAATTGTTGTACCTGCTACATCAAAGATAGCGGCTTAAAGTCTCAAAAAATCGGGTAGAAGACTAAAAATGGCGGCTGTAGAATGGTTCCAGCAACTCGTATGGCTTCTATATTAAATATGCGGCTAAAAGCCACAAAATGGCGGGTGGAAGACTAAAATTTCGGTTAGAAGATTCAAAATGGCGGTTGTATGGCTTCTATATCAAAGATATCGGCTAAAAGACTCAAAATGGCGTGTAGAAGACTTAAAATGGCGGCTGTAGAATGGTTCCAGCAGCTCGTATGGTTTCTATATTAAAGATGGCGGCTAAAAGCCTCAAAATGGCGAATAGAAGACTTAAAATGGTGGCTGTAGAATGGATCCAGCAGCTCGAATCGTTTCTATATTAAAGATGGCGGCTAAAAGCCTTAAAATGGCGAATAGAAAACTCTAAATGGCGGGTGGAAGACTCAAAATGGCGTTTAGAAGATTCAAGATGGCGACTGTGGAACTGTTCTACCTACTACATCAAAGATAGCGGCTTAAATGGTTCCAGCAACTCTTATGGCTTCTATATTAAATATGCGGCTAAAAGCCACAAAATGGCGGGTGGAAGACTAAAATTGCGGTTAGCAGATTCAAAATGGCGGTTGTATGGCTTCTATATCAAAGATATCGGCTAAAGACTCAAAATGGCGTGTAGAAGACTTAAAATGGCGGCTGTAGAATGGTTCCAGCAGCTCGTATGGTTTCTATATTAAAGATGGCGCAAAAAGCCTCAAAATGGCGAATAGAAGACTTAAAATGGCGACTGTAGAATGGTTCCAGCAGCTCGTATGGCTTCTATATAAAGAATGGACATAGAAGATTCAAAATGGCGGCTGTAGAATTGTTGTACATGCTACATCAAGATAGCGGCTTAAAGTCTCAAAATATCGGGTAGAAGACTAAAAATGGCGGCTGTAGAGTGGATTCAGCAGCTCGTATGCCTTCTATATTAAATTTGGCGGCTAAAAGCCTCAAAATGGCGAAGAGAAGACTTAAAATGGCGGCTGTAGAATGGATCCAGCAGCTCGAATCGTTTCTATATTAAAAGAAGGCGGCTAAAAGCCCTAAAATGGCGAATAGAAGACTCTAAATGGCG
>NW_025814369.1:0-53305 GCF_018902025.1 Drosophila willistoni
ACTAACCATAGAAACACATAGATGGGACAAACTCATGATTTTTTGATGCAAACGCTAGCCTAGTCATGGAACCCAGAGAACTTCGGGAAAACCCGAACGCTCTCACTCTCAATGAGAGCGTAAAATGGGGAGAGGGCAAAGCAGCTACGAAAAAATTTCAGTCTAGCACAGACTACGCGAACGACGAAGGCAGGCCTACGTCGCTTGTGATTTCGTTCTGTCTATGTATGTGTACACTCGTCGGTACATGCTCAGGCTTCGTAGTGTGTGTGTGACGTGAAGTTGTACAACATCGCATTTCAATAGCTCGCTCGACCAAAATTTTTCATTTTCGACAAAAACAGCGGCAATGCGAATAGGATATGCCCCTGTCGAAAGAATATCAAGAAATATTGGCATCAGCTACGTATGTATCCGGTGGCTGTGCCGATAGAGTGTTTGCTTGGCAATAGAATGTCGCTGGTTCGAATCCCAACTCGATTATCGTTAACGAAGTTTTTGTCTATTTTTTTTTAATTTATATAAAAATAAAAAATAAAAATAAACAAGGAAAAAAAAACAAAATGAAAATAAATAAAAAAAAAATCAAAAGAAACAAAATAAAAAATAGCAAAAAAAAACTTCGTTAACGATAATCGAGTTGGGATTCGAACCAGCGACATTCCTATTGCCAAGCAAACACTCTATCGGCACAGCCCCGGGATACATACGTAGCTGATGCCAATATTTCTTGATATTCTTTCGACAGGGGCATATCCTATTCGCATTGCCGCTGTTTTGTCGAAAATGAAAAATTTTGGTCGAGCGAGCTATTGAAATGCGATGTTGTACAACTTCACGTCACACACACACTACGAAGCCTGAGCATGTACCGACGAGTGTACACATACATAGACAGAACGAAATCACAAGCGACGTAGGCCTGCCTTCGTCGTTCGGTAGTCTGTGCTAGACTGAAATTTTTTCGTAGCTGCTTTGCCCTTCCCCATTTTACTCACTCTCATTGAGAGTGAGAGCGTTCGGGTTTTCCCGAAGTTCTCTGGGTTCCATGACTAGGCTAGCGTTTGCAATCAAAAAATCATGAGTTTGTCCCATCTATGTGTTCTATGGTTAGTGATACAATTCACAAACATACAACATACAATATACATATATACAATACATACAATATACATATAAATACTGCTTATCAAATACATATTACAAACAGAAACTCACAGTTTTATCACACGCATGCATCCACGGCTTGAGTCGGGCTGATTCTAAGATACCTTTGTAGGGCAATTGAGTAAGTTGACAATCGTCAATATCAGTGACTTCGTAACGGTCATTTGGAAGAACTCGATTTATCTTATAAGGACCACGGTATTTAGGAGCGAACTTTTTGCACGACCCGGGAGTGACATCTACATTGCGAATGGCAACAAAATCATTGACTCTATAGGATAATGGTGCCCTATGCCTTAGGGCGTACCGCTTTTCATTGCGCTCCTGCGATAATTGAATTTTCGCACTTGCTCTTGCTAGTGGCCTCAAGGTTACAGGGGTTTTCTGAACTAAATTTCTCGTCAAGATACTCGGTTAATTCGTCTACTAAGGGGCCTCGCTGATCGCAACCAAACAACACATTGACGGAGTTTTACCGGTACTACACTGCACTGAGTTATTAATAGCGAACTCGACACGATTAACTAATTTATACCAATCGGCTTGAGCTAAAGGTTCTGACAGCTTTCCCAACATTGTGGTCAACACACGGTTCACACGTTCGACCTGTCCCATTGGCTTGAGGGGCAGCAGTCGCTACTTTAATGTGGTCAATATTTCGATTTTCTACAAACTCAGCAAACTCAAACGACGTAAAACACTACCTTCTGTCGGATATAACTCTTCTTGGTCGGCTATAATAATCAAAATATTTTTCTAACGCGGCGGTTACTTCTTTGGTACTAGTGGAATTTACGGGATACAATTTGACAAACTTTGTAAATGCGTCAATCACTACCAAAAGGTGCTTTCTTTTGATGATCTCTATTTGTTCTGACTGCAATAATAAATCAACATCTTGCGGAGACGCACCCACTACACCAACCAGGTTTGCCGACTCATTTCGATCGAGCTGGTCACTTCTTTCGATTTGGTTACTCAATCTCGGATCAACAGAACTTTCATTTAAAGAAACGCAAGGTTTATTTTAACCAGTTTTAACCGACTTCTTTCTAAACATAGCTCACACGGTCTGAAACAACTCTTCGCTAAATGAACACACGGGTTTGTCCCAAACGGTCCTAAATAATTCTTCCCTAAAGGAGCACATGGTTCTATTTTACACGGGTTTATCTCACACGGGTCTATCTTACACGGGTTTTTCTCACAAGGTCTATCTCACACGGTTTTGTCTCAAACGGTTTTATCTCACACGGTTTATCTACACGGGTCTTCTCACACGGTTTTGTCTCAAACGGTTTTAACTATCTCACACGGTTTTCTCAACGTTTATCTCACACGGGTCTGTCTCACACGGTTTTGTCTCAAACGGTTTTATCTCACAAGGGTCTGTCTCACACGGTTTTGTCTAAACGGTTTTATCTCACAAGGTTTATCTCACACGGTTCGGAACAACTCTGTTCTAAAACGGCATACGGCCTAATCGAATCTCTACTAAACTCATTTTTCTCTGAGGGGACACACGGTTCTATAAAATCGCTTTCAAACTCAGGCGGTTTAACTAACTCACATGATTCAACGCAACTATCATCTTGAATAGCACACAGCTTGGTCAAATCTCTACCAGACTCACACGGTTTAACGCAACTTTCCTCAAAAGTAATATGCGGTTCACAAGGTTCAATTGGGGCATTCTGGTCTCTCTTCACTAATAAATCGCAAGGATCAAAATCACCTTCTACAATATTCTCTAACAACTCGGTTTGCCGACTTAATGCGTCTACATGGCCCATGTTTGAACCGGGTCTGTGAGCAATGGTACAATCAAAGTTTTCCAATTCCAACGACACCGCGCAATGCGGGGGATTTATTGATTTTTTACTCAAGGTTTGGACCAATGAATTACAATCGGTAACGATCAAAATGGTCTGTGTTCTAAATAACGCGAAATCGGCGCACGGCATATATTATGGCCAAAGTTTCAAGTCAAAACTGTGATAACGGGACTCGGCGGCTGTCGCCTTTCGGGAATATAGAGACTGGATGCATTTTGCCATCAGTCTGTCTTTGCATCAAAGAGGCACAAAGCCATTTGAACTGGCGTCAGTATGCAACTCAGTTTCGTAGTTAGGGTTAAAGATAGCTAATACGGGCGGACTGGATAAGGCGATCTTAATGTAAGAAATACATTTTAGCGGTTTTGTTCATCGGAAATGGACCACTTGTTTAAGCAACTCAGTTAACGGTTTAGCTATGCGGGAGAAATTCGGAACAAATTTGCGAAAATAAGAGAATAAGCCTAAGCACGAGTGTAACGCTTTGCTGTTAAGTGGTTCTGGGTATTCTTGAATAGCTTTTAAATGTGTATTATTTGGTAAATTCCCTTTTCACTGACTTCATATCCTAAATAATCTATGCTCTTCTGTAGGAAAATGCTTTCTTCAAATTGAGCTCTAAATTGTACTGAATAAAACGATCTAACAGTTTTGCTAACAACTTAAGATGCTGATTACGGTGCGGGTGGCAAGAATAATGTCGTCCATATATACTACAAGTTCTCGATCTCTAATCATATCACAAGTATGTTCGATATAAATCTCTGAAATACAGCTGGTCCGTTCTTTAGACCAAAAGGCATTCTCAGATATCGAACTGCCATCGGGTGTAACGAATGCTGTGTATTTAATTGAATCCTCTTCCATGCTACATGGTAAAAGCCACTTTCAAATCTATGACGGAGAAAACGGTCTTGCTCTCCAGGTATTCTAGGCAATCTTCTATCAAGGCAATGGAAAATTATCCCTCACAGTCTTCTTATTAAACCTCGATAATCAACGCACATTGTATATTGCCATCCTTTTTTCGCACTAGGACGATGGCGGACACATAGGGAGAGTTGCTTGGTCGGATTACATTATTGGCTAACAACTCACTAACCGTTTTAGAAACGATTTCTCTTTCATAATATGATAACCTTCTAGACTACTATGAAATGGTGTTGTATCTGTCAGACATATTCTCATCATATATTTAGGCAACCCGTAATTATTGAAAATCGGTTAATTTAATGCTCATGCACAATGTCTCGGCACTCACGCATCGCGCCTAATCCAAATTCACTGCCAACAGTAGTATTCCCGGTATCTGACAGCGTTGCACAAACAGTTTGCAACTCTGTTAGCCATTCTCGAAACGGGGATTCATTCGTGTTTACATTAGGGTTATTACAATATTATCTAGATCAGTGGTGTTATTACTAATGGTATTAAGCTTAGGATATTTAGTAAACAGGGATGCACAGAAGGATTTGTAAACAAAGCAATGGTACTCTTTAATGATGCGAAATTCTTTTCATACTTTCTTACATTTTCAATCAATGAGAACTTAAGACCTATTTTATTCAAGGCGTCTCTACCAAGAAGTAGTTGCGTCGGCATAATATTATCGGGAATAACTAAAATTGAATTTCATAATATTTTTTGCAAAACAGAACTAAACATTTGACTGTTCCAAAAGTCAGAATAGAGCCACCGCTCAGTCCATGAAAAGAACTTAACTAATTTATCGCAATCTAAATGCGGCATCAACGCTCTACTGGCAAAACTTACTGGGCTTCCGGAATCTAATAGGGCAAAATATTATTAACATCAGTGCATCCCCTTTACAAGATATTCTTAAACTTACTAATTGAATAAATGACTTATTATCAATGGTGTCCGGGTCTTCACTAGAGCTCATGGCGGCGATCTGGTTCGCATTGGACAATTCCGGTACTGATGGCCCACTTTGAAGCACCGATAGCAACTTCCTTTTGGTCTCTCCGGGCGTGGACAGTCAAACATTAAGTGACCAATCTGGCGGCAATGAAACATCTCTTATCCTTTGCAGCAGGCGTAATGGCCTGCGCACGGTCTGAAGTCTGACGAGCCTGAGGAACGTAGTTTTGGGTGGTGGCTGAACTGTTTGAAACGCATCATCTTCTCTCGCAATTCGTTCAGAGAAGTACAATAATACAAGGAGCTGACAATCCGGTTCGATCTTGTAGTGCGTCAACAATGTATTTGACCACATCGGTGTCTTCAAAATTGCCCTGCTGAGCAATATTTCGCATAATGATGAAATACTGCAAGAGTGACTCTCCTTGCAATTGAGCGCTTCCTCATCTGGTTAGCAATCTCGTAGTTTGTCATTTGTAGGCCAAATACCTTCACAAGAGCATCCTTCAGCTCGCTCCAGGTTGTAGTCTTTTCATATGTCATGTATGCTTTAGCAGATCCATCCAGCAGTCGGTTGCCCAACGACAACATTGGCCATCACTCAGTACATACACTCTTGCTGCTTTCTCCAGCTCACGAATCCATACGTGAATGGACAGATCACCATCACCAGAGAATTTAGGTACAGTAGTTTCGACATCTTTCAAGTTCATGCGGCAATTATATTCCGGTCCGCTAAGTTCTCCTCCAGCTCCATAACACGTGTTTTTGCTCCGCCAGGTTTTTACGTGCTGTATACAATTCGATGCTACTAAGAATCGAAGCCATTCGTCGGTTTCGCTCGTTGTGCGCCTTCACGAACATGCACGTTCGTGTCTGGCCTACAGGGGTCTCACGAGACATCGTCGGCAACTGGTTAGCACCCACTTGATCCATACTTGGCTGCTCAATGTTTCCCACGCCGCGCTGCTCAATAAGAGGCTCTGGACCAACATCCACAAGTTGTCCGGCAAGCACATTTGCAGACACTGCTGGGCTGACTGCCTGCTCTTCGGGTACATCACTCTCTCCAGACTGATTCTGTGCCATGACTGCTTTTACCAATGCTGCAATTGGTAAATTGACGCTTCTTTGTCGCAAGGTACTTCCTTGGCCGCTAGCAACTCAAACAATGCTGTTTTGTTAATTTAATGATCTCGGTGTATTTCATGAAAATACGTTTTTAGGGCAAACTCCACACCTGATTTGTAAACTCTCTACTTTTTAAAGTAATTAATCCCTTGGATTGTCTTTATATTTCCGGATTTTATTATTTTCAAATTAAGTGCCATGCGGTCTTATTGACTATATTCAAGAGAGTGTGCCCGTACCCGCCTTAGCGTCTTATACCCTTTTAGTGTGCCCAAATTCGGTTATCGGGAAATTCACTGAGACGAGGAGCGGCTTATTTAAAATATTCCTAATGTTTACAAACTTAAGGAAAAGCTTACCTCTGCACCGATCTTGATCAATCCAGACTTCAATAAGAAATTCTTTGTGTATTGTGATGCAAGCAACTATAGCATCGGAGAAATTAATAATAGATCAATTTGTTTATATACGCATGGAGCATGATAGATGGAACAGAGTCCAGTCAAGTCAATATTTGGAAATTATGGATTCCACAAAGTTTGGCAAAGAATTATAAAACGATCTCATGATGACACAATATCTGGACATGGCGGAATGGCAAAATTTGGAGCTCCTTCGTAGGACATTCTTTTGGCCTGGCATGGTGATACAGGTGCGTGATTATATGCGAAACTGTGAGACGTGCAAGTCAACGAAAGCACCTAACCAAATCTTAAACCACCAATGGGTAAGCCCGCAGTATCAGAGAGACCATTTTAGCGATATGTATTGATCTTTTGGGACCATATCCGAGAAGTAAACGTGTCATATTGGACTCCTGATAGTGGTTGATCATTTATCGAAGTATCTATTGTTATAATAAAACAGAATGCGTGTGGTTGGTTGTGCAGTTTATTCGCGACTAACTTCTATTTGTCTCTCATCGAGTCATTGTTCTCTTTAACGCATCTCGAGAGAGAGTATACAAAGTTACATATATATATTCGTATGTGTGTGATCATGCATGCATTGAGTTGAGAGAGAATTATTTCAACACCCTTCCTCAATGCAAGTATGTCCACAAATTATCTTATACTTAACAAATTCGTAAACTCTACATGCTTCTTCTTCGCAAGATTCTTGGTTAGGATATCAGCTATCATTTCATTAGTAGACTTATACTTTAAAACAATCTGACAATCATTAACTACTCGTCTAACAAAATGATATCTAATTACCACGTGCTTCGTCCTTGAATGGTGTACCGGGTTCTTCGCCGATTGCTGGCGCTGAGGTTATCGCCATACAAACGGTAGATGTATCTTCCTCTCCGCAACCAATCTCGATGATTAATCGACGCAATACAATGGCTTCTTTGCACGCTGTTGATAACGCCATGTACTCTGCTTCAGTGCTGCTAAGAGCAACACTCCGCTGCTCTCCGATTTCCATGATATCGGTCGCCAGCCATAAAATATACATATCCTGTATAAGACTTGCGATCAATCTATCGCCTGCCCAATCTGCGTCCACGAAACCAGTAAACGCCGCATCCGACTGCTTGTAATGAATCTTGAAGCCAACTGTCGAAGCCAAATATCGTAAAACATGCTTTATGGCTGCAAGGTGTTTATTATGGGGGTCCTTGTTACGTTGAGCCAACTTCGATACTGAGTGGAGTATGTCTGGTCTATTAGTCAACGCAAGCCACATTAGCTCGCCTATCATTGACTGATAAAGAGTTGCATCAACCCTTTTACACTCCATTTTATCGCAGGCTACCTGATACCTGCTTCTAACGGTGTTGCAGCTGGACTGCACTGAGCATAGCCATATCGCTCCAGTAGATCCTTGATGTACTGTGAATGACCCAATGATATTTCGCCAAGTTCGCCATCACGGTGAACCTCCATGCCAAGGAACAAACGCACAGGTCCCTTGTCAACACATTCAAACGCTGCCACTTACCTTACTTTTGTCATCAGTTGCGTATCCTTCGGCTGCCTCATGTATACGGTATCGCCCAAATCACTGTTTAAGTAAGCCGTGCATACATCCATCTGGTGTAGATACAATTTTAACTGCGCTGCTAGGGCCAAGATAAACGAACACTCTCCAAGCGACATACACGCGAGTATGTTTCATTGTAGTTCACTCCATAGCGCTGTGACATCCTTTTGCTACTAGTCTCGCCTTAAACCGCTCTAGCCTCACGCCAATGCGAAGCAAACGGACCACTAAGCGCCTCCTCATAGGTCTCTGGTATGATCACCTCACTTGTAATCAATGCGATTAAAATCAATCAATGTAATTAATCAATTACAATCAATGTAATTAAAATGTTGAACTGCTGTTTGGTCTGCCAGCCTTCCAGTTCGAATCAGCTTCGGCCTGCCGGGTCCAACACGTTGTTCAACCACAGGTTCTGCACTTCTCGTTCAACTGCCATGTCGAAATCTTCGCTACTGCTGCCCTTCTTGCTGACCTCTGCATCAGAGTCGTCTGTACTGCTCAAGTCATCTGCTGCATCAACAGATCCTGAATCCTGATCATCCGCATATGGAAAATCAAACTTGACGATATCACCATTCGAATCGCCATTGCCGACACGCTCGTCGAACAAAACGTCTCGCTTCTCAACAACTTGCCTGGTTTCGGCGTCGTACAACCGATACCCTTTCGCATTTCGAGAATAACCAACCATTCGGTATTCTTTGCCCTTTGGATCAAACTTGCCCTTATGATGTCCTTTGTCCAGTGCCACTGCAATAGACCCAAAAACTTTTAAATGACTTATTGATGGTTTCTTACCATTCCATGCTTCCATTGGAGTCATGTTAACCAGGGCTCGAGTTGGTGACCTATTCCGCAGATAAGCAGCTGTATAAACTGCCTCAGCCCAAAGAGATGATGTAGACCAGACTGGATGAGCAAGCATCTTGACATCTCCACAAGAGTTCTGTTAACTCTCTCTGCTACACCGTTCTGCTGCGGCGTGTATGGTACCGTGAGCTGCCGTAATATTCCATTGCCCTTGAGAAACTCGTCAAACGATTTATTGACGTACTCGCGACCATTGTCGCTCCATGATGATGGAACAGAGTCCAGTCAAGTCAATATTTGGAAATTATGGATTCCACAAAGTTTGGCAAAAGAAGTTATAAAACGATCTCATGATGACACAATATCTGGACATGGCGGAATGGCAAAAATTTTGGAGCTCCTTCGTAGGACATTCTTTGGCCTGGCATGGTGATACAGGTGCGTGATTATATGCGAAACTGTGAGACGTGCAAGTCAACAAAAGCACCTAACCAAATCTTAAAGCCACCAATGGGTAAGCCCGCAGTATCAGAGAGACCATTTAGCGATTATGTATTGATCTTTTGGGACCATATCCGAGAAGTAAACGTGGTCATATTGGACTCCTGATAGTGGTTGATCATTTATCGAAGTATCTATTGTTATAATAAAACAGAATGCGTGTGGTTGGTTGTGCAGTTTATTCGCGACTAACTTCTATTGTCTCTCATCGAGTCATTGTTCTCTTTAACGCATCTCGAGAGAGAGTATACAAAGTTACATATATATATCGTATGTGTGTGATCATTGAGAGAGAATTATTTCAACACCCTTCCTCAATGCAAGTATGTCCACAAATTTATCTTATACTTAACAAATTCGTAAACTCTACATGCTTCTTCTTCGCAAGATTCTTGGTTAGGATATCAGCTATCATTTCATTAGTAGACTTATACTTTAAAACAATCTGACCATCATTAACTACTCGTCTAACAAAATGATATCTAATGTCCACGTGCTTCGTCCTTGAATGGTGTACCGGGTTCTTTGCCGATTGCTGCGCGCTGAGGTTATCGCCATACAAAACGGTAGATGTATCTTCCTCTCCGCAACCAATCTCAATGATTAATCGACGCAATACAATGGCGATTTCCAT
This sequence comes from Drosophila willistoni, assembly GCF_018902025.1. Classification (NCBI taxonomy): domain Eukaryota; kingdom Metazoa; phylum Arthropoda; class Insecta; order Diptera; family Drosophilidae; genus Drosophila; species Drosophila willistoni. The sequence goes on from NW_025814369.1 coordinate 9,952, forward strand.
GATATCGGTCCGCCAGCCATAAAATATACATATCCTGTATAAGACTTGCGATCAATCCTATCGCCTGCCCAATCTGCGTCCACGAAACCAGTAAACGCCGCATCCGACTGCTTGTAATGAATCTTGAAGCCAACTGTCGAAGCCAAATATCGTAAAACATGCTTATGGCTGCAAGGTGTTTATTATGGGGTCCTTGTTACGTTGAGCCAACTTCGATACTGAGTGGAGTATGTCTGGTCTATTAGTCAACGCAAGCCACATTAGCTCGCCTATCATTGACTGATAAGAGTTGCATCAACCCTTTTACACTCCATTTTATCGCAGGCTACCTGATACCCTGCTTCTAACGGTGTTGCAGCTGGACTGCACTGAGCATAGCCATATCGCTCCAGTAGATCCTTGATGTACTGTGAATGACCAATGATATTTCGCCAAGTTCGCCATCACGGTGAACCTCCATGCCAAGGAACAAACGCACAGGTCCTTGTCAACACATTCAAACGCTGCCACCTTATCTTACTTTTGTCTTCAGTTGCGTATCCTTCGGGCTGCTCATGTATACGGTATCGCCCAAATCACTGTTTAAGTAAGCCGTGCATACATCCATCTGGTGTAGATACATTTTAACTGCGCTGCTAGGGCCAAGATGAAACGAACACTCTCCAAGCGACATACACGCGAGTATGTTTCATTGTAGTTCACTCCATAGCGCTGTGAACATCCTTTTGCTACTAGTCTCGCCTTAAAACGCTCGACTTCTCCCTTTGCATCACGCATTACACTGTAGACCCACTTGCAGCCAACAGGTTTATACCCTTCCGGTAGCGTACTAAGCTGCCAAGTGTGATTTGACATCAAGGAATCATACTCCTTTTGCATAGCCTCACGCCAATGCGAAGCAAACGGACTACTAAGCGCCTCCTCATAGGTCTCTGGTATGATCACCTCACTTGTAATCAATACGCTTAAAATGTTGAACTGCTTCTTTGGTCTGCCAGGCCTTCCAGTTCGAATCAGCTTCGGCCTGCCGGGTCCAACACGTTGTTCAACCACAGGTTCTGCCACTTCTCGTTCAACTGCCATGTCGAAATCTTCGCTACTGCTGCCCTTCTCGCTGACCTCTGCATCAGAGTCGTCTGTACTGCTCAAGTCATCTGCTGCATCAACACATCCTGAATCCTGATCATCCGCATATGGAAAATCAAACTTGACGATATCACCATTCGAATCGCCATTGCCGACACGCTCGTCGAACAAACGTCTCGCTTCTCAACAACTTGCCTGGTTTCGGCGTCGTACAACCGATACCCTTTCGTATTTCGAGAATAACCAACCATTCGGTATTCTTTGCCCTTTGGATCAAACTTGCCCTTATGATGTCTTTGTCCAGTGCCACTGCAATAGACCCAAAAACTTTTTAATGACTTATTGATGGTTTCTTACCATTCCATGCTTCCATTGGAGTCATGTTAACCAGGGCTCGAGTTGGTGACCTATTCCGTAGATAAGCAGCTGTATAAACTGCCTCAGCCCAAAGAGATTGATGTAGACCAGACTGGATGAGCAAGCATCTTGACATCTCCACAAGAGTTCTGTTAACTCTCTCTGCTACACCGTTCTGCTGCGGCGTGTATGGTACCGTGAGCTGCCGTAATATTCCATTGCCCTTGAGAAACTCGTCAAACGATTTATTGACGTACTCGCGACCATTGTCGCTCCATGATGATGGAACAGAGTCCAGTCAAGTCAATATTTGGAAATTATGGATTCCACAAAGTTTGGCAAAAGAAGTTATAAAACGATCTCATGATGACACAATATCTGGACATGGCGGAATGGCAAAAATTTGGAGCTCCTTCGTAGGACATTCTTTTGGCCTGGCATGGTGATACAGGTGCGTGATTATATGCGAAACTGTGAGACGTGCAAGTCAACGAAAGCACCTAACCAAATCTTAAAGCCACCAATGGGTAAGCCCGCAGTATCAGAGAGACCATTTTAGCGATTATGTATTGATCTTTTGGGACCATATCCGAGAAGTAAACGTGGTCATATTGGACTCCTGATAGTGGTTGATCATTTATCGAAGTATCTATTGTTATAATAAAACAGAATGCGTGTGGTTGGTTGTGCAGTTTATTCGCGACTAACTTCTATTTGTCTCTCATCGAGTCATTGTTCTCTTTAACGCATCTCGAGAGAGAGTATACAAAGTTACATATATATATTCGTATGTGTGTGATCATGCATGCATTGAGTTGAGAGAGAATTATTTCAACACCCTTCCTCAATGCAAGTATGTCCACAAATTTATCTTATACTTAACAAATTCGTAAACTCTACATGCTTCTTCTTCGCAAGATTCTTGGTTATGATATCAGCTATCATTTCATTAGTAGACTTATACTTTAAAACAATCTGACCATCATTAACTACTCGTCTATCAAAATGATATCTAATGTCCACGTGCTTCGTCCTTGAATGGTGTACCGGGTTCTTCGCCGATTGCTGCGCGCTGAGGTTATCGCCATACAAAACGGTAGATGTATCTTCCTCTCCGCAACCAATCTCGATGATTAATCGACGCAATACAATGGCGATTTCCATGATATCGGTCCGCCAGCCATAAAATATACATATCCTGTATAAGACTTGCGATCAATCCTATCGCCTGCCCAATCTGCGTCCACGAAACCAGTAAACGCCGCATCCGACTGCTTGTAATGAATCTTGAAGCCAACTGTCGAAGCCAAATATCGTAAAACATGCTTTATGGCTGCAAGGTGTTTATTATGGGGGTCCTTGTTACGTTGAGCCAACTTCGATACTGAGTGGAGTATGTCTGGTCTATTAGTCAACGCAAGCCACATTAGCTCGCCTATCATTGACTGATAAAGAGTTGCATCAACCCTTTTACACTCCATTTTATCGCAGGCTACCTGATACCCTGCTTCTAACGGTGTTGCAGCTGGACTGCACTGAGCATAGCCATATCGCTCCAGTAGATCCTTGATGTACTGTGAATGACCCAATGATATTTCGCCAAGTTCGCCATCACGGTGAACCTCCATGCCAAGGAACAAACGCACAGGTCCCTTGTCAACACATTCAAACGCTGCCACCTTATCTTACTTTTGTCTTCAGTTGCGTATCCTTCGGGCTGCCTCATGTATACGGTATCGCCCAAATCACTGTTTAAGTAAGCCGTGCATACATCCATCTGGTGTAGATACAATTTTAACTGCGCTGCTAGGGCCAAGATGAAACGAACACTCTCCAAGCGACATACACGCGAGTATGTTTCATTGTAGTTCACTCCATAGCGCTGTGAACATCCTTTTGCTACTAGTCTCGCCTTAAAACGCTCGACTTCTCCCTTTGCATCACGCTTTACACTGTAGACCCACTTGCAGCCAACAGGTTTATACCCTTCCGGTAGCGTACTAAGCTGCCAAGTGTGATTTGACATCAAGGAATCATACTCCTTTTGCATAGCCTCACGCCAATGCGAAGCAAACGGACTACTAAGCGCCTCCTCATAGGTCTCTGGTATGATCACCTCACTTGTAATCAATGCGCTTAAAATGTTGAACTGCTTCTTTGGTCTGCCAGGCCTTCCAGTTCGAATCAGCTTCGGCCTGCCGGGTCCAACATGTTGTTCAACCACAGGTTCTGCCACTTCTCGTTCAACTGCCATGTCGAAATCTTCGCTACTGCTGCCCTTCTCGCTGACCTCTGCATCAGAGTCGTCTGTACTGCTCAAGTCATCTGCTGCATCAACAGATCCTGAATCCTGATCATCCGCATATGGAAAATCAAACTTGACGATATCACCATTCGAATCGCCATTGCCGACACGCTCGTCGAACAAAACGTCTCGCTTCTCAACAACTTGCCTGGTTTCGGCGTCGTACAACCGATACCCTTTCGCATTTCGAGAATAACCAACCATTCGGTATTCTTTGCCCTTTGGATCAAACTTGCCCTTATGATGTCCTTTGTCCAGTGCCACTGCAATAGACCCAAAAACTTTTAAATGACTTATTGATGGTTTCTTACCATTCCATGCTTGCATTGGAGTCATGTTAACCAGGGCTCGAGTTGGTGACCTATTCCGCAGATAAGCAGCTGTATAAACTGCCTCAGCCCAAAGAGATTGATGTAGACCAGACTGGATGAGCAAGCATCTTGACATCTCCACAAGAGTTCTGTTAACTCTCTCTGCTACACCGTTCTGCTGCGGCGTGTATGGTACCGTGAGCTGCCGTAATATTCCATTGCCCTTGAGAAACTCGTCAAACGATTTATTGACGTACTCGCGACCATTGTCGCTCCGAATGCACTTTAGCTTCTTTCCAGTTTGCCGCTCTGCCATGTTTTTAAACTCGACAAACTTTCCAAATACTTCATCCTTTCCCTTCAGGAAATATACAAATATGCGACGTGACCTGTCATCGATAAATGTCAAAAGTATCTGCTGCCTCCAAGGCTTTTTGTATCAAACGGACCGCAAACATCTGAATGCACCAGCTCCAAGATTTCCTTAGCTCTGTTCTTGGTCGAATCTGGAAATGGCTGTACTGTGATCTTGCTTACCATGCAGATCTTGCAGGGTTCCAACGACGTTGAGTCAAACGTTCCCATGCCACGGGCCAAATCCTTTCGTGCAATTTCAGCCAAACTGCCATAGTTGAGATGTCCGTACCTTTTATGCCACAAGTCTTCGTAAGACTGTTCAATGGCATAGCATTCGCTCGGTGCTGTTCCAAATATATACAAACGGCCAACTTTGTCCGCTTTCAGAATGCATTCACCCTTTTGGATCACTCGTGCATACTTTTGTCCAAATTCAACAATGCTTCCATGTTCAACTGCTTTGCTCACCGACACGAAATTACCTCTCATTTTGGGTACATACAATACATTCTTTAATGTGAGTATACGTGAAACCATATTCAGCTTTACCTCGCCCTTTCCTTCAGCATGAAGAAAGTTATTATCAGCCAAAACAATTTTCTCCGAATGTTTCACAAATGTTGAAAACAAATCTCTGTTACAACACATATGGCTGGTGGCGCCACTGTCCAGACACCAGTTCGATCGTTCAACACATTTCGCGTCCAACGCGTTCAGCAAACCTAACGATGATTGTACTGCCTTATTCGGGTTCGATGCAACCTTCCGACCGTTTACACTGGGACAATTCGCTTTAAAATGGCCTTTGCCACACGCAAAACAGTTCAAAACTTTTTGCTTTTTCTTCCAATTGTCTCTCTGCATCGATTGCTTTTCCACCACTGTAAATGCTTTTGCGCTCTCGATCGGTTTCTCGCTCTCTCTTTTGCGCTCTCCTTCTTCTCTCAGCTTTATGCATAACATGTCAAAACTCGGCAAACTGTCGCGCGTCTCTATGGCGACAACGAAATTGTCGAATTCGTCTGGAAGACTGGATAGCAAAATAATCGTTACAAGCTCGTCCAATATTTCAATTCCAACGCCAGCAAGTTTGTCCAAGATTTCCTTGAAATCCGACAAATAACTCGATATGCTTTGACCCTCCTGTATGCGTTTACTTAGCAATTTCTTGAAAAGAGCTACTTTTCTAACGGGTCCTCTGGGTTGATGAGCTTCCTGAAGCTTCTTCCAAGCCTCATGTGCACTTGCACAGTGCTTCACATGTCCCAACTGTGAAGTCTTGACGCTCAAGGTGATCATTGCCAATGCCTTCTGATCCAGCGTCGTCCATCCGGTGTTCTCCCCCGTAGTTGGCCTTGCCAATACGCCTGACGCCACATTCCACAAATCCGCATGCACCAGCACACTTTTCATCTGGATGCACCACGAGTCATAATTACTGTCCTCGAGTTTATCAATCTGATATAACGCCGACATTATACTCGTTTATATATACTTTGTGAAAAAACCGTCTAGAACACAGCGCGAAATCTAATTTCTTCTAGAAATTACGACAGCAACCACATAGGCACGTTGCCTGGGTCCATAACCTATTGTTATAATAAAACAGAATGCGTGTGGTTGGTTGTGCAGTTTATTCGCGACTAACTTCTATTTGTCTCTCATCGAGTCATTGTTCTCTTTAACGCATCTCGAGAGAGAGTATACAAAGTTACATATATATATTCGTATGTGTGTGATCATGCATGCATTGAGTTGAGAGAGAATTATTTCAACAGCTTCGCCAACCTTTTTCGCTTCATTTAGTGGTAATGTAATTCCCAACTAGTTTTAGCGTTGAAGACATGGTATGGCTATTGCAATTCTGGAGTTCTTTAGCAAAGTCTGCTGATGATAGAACTTGGTAGTTCTTGAAATAGCTATACAGACAACCTGCTCACTTTTTTGTGTGTTGCCTTTGAAATAATCTTCTTTTGTAAGATTGACCTCGAGCCGGCTAAGTTCGATTTAAATTTCAATAGGTCGTAATCTCTAACCAGATAACACTAACGGAAGGCACGCCGTTACTTTGGAATTTTTATTCAAAAAGAAACCCTTTTTTGTATAAAATAACAGCGTTGAAGACATGGTATGGCTATTGCAATTCTGGAGTTCTTTAGCAAAGTCTGCTGATGATAGAACTTGGTAGTTCTTGAAATAGCTAGCCGGCTAAGTTCGATTTATATTTCAATAGGTCGTAATCTCTAACCAGATAACACTAACGGAAGGCACGCCGTTACTTTGGAATTTTATTAAAAAGAAACCCTTTTTTGTATAAAATAACAGCGTTGAAGACATGGTATGGCTATTGCAATTCTGGAGTTCTTTAGCAAAGTCTGCTGATGATAGAACTTGGTAGTTCTTGAAATAGCTATACAGACAACCTGCTCACCTTTTTGTGTGTTGCCTTTGAAATAATCTTCTTTTGTAAGATTGACCTCGAGCCGGCTAAGTTCGATTTAAATTTCAATAGGTCGTAATCTCTAACCAGATAACACTAACGGAAGGCACGCCGTTACTTTGGAATTTTTATTCAAAAGAAACCCTTTTTTGTATAAATAACAGCGTTGAAGACATGGTATGGCTATTGCAATTCTGGAGTTCTTTAGCAAAGTTTGCTGATGATAGAACTTGGTAGTTCTTGAAATAGCTATACAGACAACCTGCTCACCTTTTTGTGTGTTGCCTTTGAAATAATCTTCTTTTGTAAGATTGACTAAGTTCGATTTAAATTTCAATAGTTCGTAATCTCTAACCAGATAACACCAACGGAATGCACGCCGTTACTTTGGAATTTTTATTCCAAAAAAAACCTTTTTCTATAATGGTACAATATACCGTGTATAAATAACAGGTCGTAAATTTAGTTTGTTAAGGGCGATTGTAAGCAGACAACCTGCTCACCGTTTTGTGTGTTGCCTTTGGAATAATCTTCTTTTGTAAGATTGACCTCGAGCCGGCTAAATTCGATTTAAATTTCAATAGGTCGTAATATCTAACCAGATATAATTTATTTATTTACTAGCAAACTTCGATTTGCCACCTGACGGATTCGTTATTAACATTTCGTTGGGGATTAAAAGATGAAGAACAATTTTTGTATACCCTTGCAGAAGGGTATTGGGAAGGGTAAAATTGGTCACATGTTTGTAACGCACAGAAGGAGACGTTTCCGACACCATAAAGTATATATATTTTTGATCAGCATGAGAAGCTGCTATCGTGATGAATTTTGTTTTGGGGGCTTTTTATTACCGGGTAAGATAAAGTATGAAAATTGTCAGGATCGGACTACTATATCATATAGCACTAGAAGACCAAAACTTCACCAAAACTTTCACTCGTTGCAGAGGACGGACGTGTTTTTTTTGCGCTTATCAACTTTAATTTTTTCTCGCAATTAAATTTTTTACATAACTCTTAAATTATCGGTTTAATTAATAATAATTTCAACATCCTAATTTTATTTTCATTTCGCGAATTCTTGATGTCCCTTTTGTTTAAATTTAAATAAAATCAAAACTTACAACAATACTTGCATTAGCGGTGTTGTTGTGTTGTTTATCTCTTTTGCTTTGGTGTATTTACCGTTTTAACTAACTCTCGCGCTCTTGCGTACAAATTGTTGTTGCATGTGTTCAATTTGACGCGCTCTCCCGCTCTTTCCTATTCTTGATTGATTTGCGCTCTCGTCTTTTGCCTACCCGCGACTCTGTGATACGTGTTTTTGTTTTTGTGTTTTCATTTCTTTTTATTCTTTAGTTGTGAAGGCTTACTCTGCACATTAACCCTTGTGTCAGAACTGGTCAGTATATTCTTATACACAGATTTTTTACCTTTAGAATTTTTATTTTTTATTTTTTTTTGTATTTCTTTTTGTAATTAAATTAAACTTTTTGATAAAATGGTTGTCTGCTCAAAAAATAATTGCATAGTTGCCACTAATGCAGTTGACGCCCATGATTATATTCTTTGTTGGTTGTGTGACAATGCTGTTCACGTTAAGTGTGCAGGTTACATAGGCAGAATCAAGGAGTCTATTGCTAAAGGTGGTGGCTTAAAATATGGATGTGATGCTTGCCGGGAGGTCGAGAATGAGATGCGCTCTTTCATGAGGCGGACTAGAAATAGTTTTGACACTTTAAGGGCAGGTTTTAATAAACTCCAAGCGGAGTTTACTGCGGTGGATACTCAGTTCAGAAGTTTATCGCTTATGAATGAGTCTCCGAAACGTAAAAGGACCAGGTCTTGGGGTGTTTCTGTATCTGTAAATCCGCCAGCGTCTCTTATCGTCCCCGAACGGTCTAAGAGCCCGGTTGTGAATGCTATTAGTAAGGAATTACCGGCAGGACCTGGGAATGATCTCTTAAAGACGATGCCTATTGTAGTGTCCGATGTGGCTGGGCAATTACCGATTCCAATGGAAATTGCCGATAGTTCTAAAAGTATCGAGGGCCCCGTAAACAAGTTGACTGCTGCAGTGGGTGACTTGTCCAACGTTACTACTGCGGCTGACGCTTCGGGACCGCGGCCTCTCGTTGGCATACCACCAAAGAAACATATATTTGTTTCTAGGCTAGACCCTGTTGTCACATCTGATGATGTAATAGCCTATATTCGGAAGAAAGTTAACGTATCGAATATTGCGGTGGAGAAGTTTAAATTTTCTTATTCTCGGGACATTTCGTCCTTTAAAATTAGTGTTTCTGCCAATATCTTCGACACTATATGTCGAGAAGATTTTTGGCCTAAACATATAATAGTTAAGGAATATACTGTATAAAAGAACCAGAGGGCCGGGGCTAACTTCGACCGCGTCAAAGTTTGTATACCCTTGCAACTTTTTTGGTAAGTTTTTCCTTACCTATAGCCATCAAAGTGGAAAAACGTTTAAGCTAAAAAGGCTAATGTGTCCGAAACAACGGCCCACAATCTTAGCATAGGAAATAACGAAGATATTGATCAAAGTCACTGTTTTCCACCGATCGTTCCTATGGGAGCTATATGATATAGTAACCCGATCTTTATCAAATTTGGCACAGTCATTAACAGATATATTAAACTAACAAATGTTTAATTTGAAAGCAATCGCGTCAAAAGTAACAAAGTTATTGACAAAAGTCACTGTTTTCGAAAGATCGTTCCTATGGGAGCTATATGATATAGTAACCCGATTGACCTCGAGCCGGCTAAGTTCGATTTAAATTTCAATAGGTCGTAAGGCGTCGGTCGGAAGGCACGCCGTTACTTTGGAATTTTTATTCCAAAAAAAAACCCCTTTTTCTATATGGTACAATATACTAGAGCTGCAAAACCATCGATGGTTGGTCCATCGATATTTTCAAGCTCGATGGAATAAACCATCGATCTATCGCTCAATTGAAAGTCCATCGATATTATCGATAGTACCATCGATGGTTTTGCAGCTCTAAGTTACACCTATTTTAGAAATCTGTGTACTAAATAGTTCAAAAGTGAATTAATATAGAATTAATTAGAATTAAAATCGAAAAACTTTAAATTTTATGTAAAAGTACTTACGCGTGGTTTTGTGTCTAGCCATGCAGTGAACTATCGATGGAGGAAAAAAACCATCGATCTATCGCTCAATTGAAAGTCCATCGATATTATCGATAGTACCATCGATGGTTTTGCAGCTCTACAATATACCGTGTATAAAATAACAGGTCGTGAATTTGGTTTGTTAAGGGCGAAGCTCTAACACTAATTTTTCATAGCGCCTAAGGGTTGCACAAAAAGGTGGTCTTGGTATTGTAGGCTTCGCCAACTTTTTTCTGGCTTTGTATGGCTATTGCAATTCTGGAGTTCTTTAGCAAAGTCTGCTGATGATAGAACTTGGTAGTTCTTGAAATAGTTATACAGACAACCTGCTCACCTTTTTGTGTGTTGCCTTTGAAATAATCTTCTTTTGTAAGATTGACCTCGAGCCGGCTAAGTTCGATTTAAATTTCAATAGGTCGTAATCTCTAACCAGATAAGGGATTAAAAGATGAAGAAAAATTTTTGTATACCCTTGTAGAAGGGTATTGGGAAGGGTAAAATTGGTCACATGTTTGTAACGCACAAAAGGAGGCGTTTCCGACACCATAAAGTATATATATTTTTGATCAGCATGAGAAGCTGCTATCGTGATGAATTTTGTTTTGGGGGCTTTTTATTACCGGGTAAGATAAAGTATGAAAATTGTCAGGATCGGACTACTATATCATATAGCACTAGAAGACCAAAACTTCACCAAAACTTTCACTCGTTGCAGAGGACGGACGTGTTTTTTTTGCGCTTATCAACTTTAATTTTTTCTCGCAATTAAATACTTTTACATAACTCTTAAATTATCGGTTTAATTAATAATAATTTCAACATCCTAATTTTATTTTCATTTCGCGAATTCTTGATGTCCCTTTTGTTTAGATTTAAATAAAATCAAAACTTACAACAATACTTGCATTAGCGATGTTGTTGTTTTGTTTATCTCTTTTGCTTTTGTGTCTTTACCGTTTTAACTAACTCTCGCGCTCTTGCGTACAAATTATTGTTGCATGTTGCAATTTGACGCGCTCTCCCGCTCTTTCCTATTCTTGATTGATTTGCGCTCTCGTCTTTTGCCTACCCGCGACTCTGTGATACGTGTTTTTGTTTTTGTGTTTTCATTTCTTTTTATTCTTTAGTTGTGAAGGCTTACTCTGCACATTAACCCTTGTGTCACAACTGGTCAGTATATTCTTATACACAGATTTTTTACCTTTTAATTTTTATTTTTTATTTTTTTTTTTTTTTTGTTTGTATTTCCTTTTGTAATTAAATTAAACTTTTGATAAAATGGTTGTCTGCTCAAAAAATAATTGCATAGTTGCCACTAATGCGGTTAACTCCCATGATTATATTCTTTGTTGGTTGTGTGACAATGCGGTTCACGTTAAGTGTGCAGGTTACACAGGCAGAATCAAGGAGTCTATTGCTAAAGGTGGTGGCTTAAAATATGGATGTGATGCTTGCCGGGAGGTCGAGAATGAGATGCGCTCTTTCATGAGGCGGACTAGAGATAGTCTTGACACTTTAAGGGCAGGTTTTAATAAACTCCAAGCGGAGTTTACTGCGGTGGAGACTCAGTTCAGAAGTTTATCGCTTATGAATGAGTCTCCGAAACGTAAAAGGACCAGTCCTTGGGGTGTTTCTGTATCTGTAGATCCGCCAGCGTCTATTATCGTCCCCGAACGGTCTAAGAGCCCGGTTGTGAATGCTATTAGTAAGGAATTACCGGTATCACCTGGGAATGATCCGGGAAAAACGATGCCAATTGTAGTGTCCGATGTGGCTGGGCAATTACAATCGCGTCAAAAGTAACGAAGTTATTGACAAAAGTCACTGTTTTCGAAAGATCGTTCCTATGGGAGCTATATGACATAGTAACCCGATCTTGATCAAATTTGGCATACTCGTTTATATGTATATATATAAATTTCACGACAATAAAAAAAAACGAAGTTATTGAGAAAAGTCACTGTTCGTGACTTTGCGGTTTGTATGGGAGCTATATAATATAGTGGTCCGATCCGGCTGAATCCGAGATATACAACCCCTGCAGTATATACAAGCCTACACGCAAAATTTCAACTCTGTAGCTCTAACGGTCTAAGAGGAGTTTGCGTTGATCCAGACGGACGGACAGGCGGACGGACGGACGGACGGACGGACGGACGGACGGACATGGCTATATGAAGTCGTCTCGTCATGCTGATCAAGAATATATATACTTTATTTGGTCGGAGATGCTTCCTTCTATGCGTTGCACACTTCTGACCAAAATTAATACACCCTTTATGCAAGGGTATAAAAATCGGCAACCGATTCGCTTGCCTACAATAACAACTGATACCATTCCAGCCACATCAGCATCTGCTGGTGTGTCAAAAAACTAGCTTCGTCCCTTAACCTGGGTTACCAGAACGTTAGAGGACTGAAATCTAAACTTCCTAATCTCTATTCTAAACTTAAGACCTCTGTGCACCCATCTTTTTTGTCTTTTCAAAATAAAAAAGCGAGCACTGATCAGGCATTTGCCGATATGTTTGCGAGTTTTTTCAAAACAACTTATTCCTCAACGGAATGTCGAGCAAGTCCGTATCTTTATCATTAAAAAAAGGCTAATTGCATTTTCAATCCAGTGATTGATGAAATTTCTATTCTTAGCGAACTTAAATTAGTTAAACCTGTTTATTCTCCGGGGCCAGATGGTCTTCCTGGATGTGTACTCAGGTTCTGTGCAAACGCATTATGTAAACCCATTTTAAAATTGTTCCTTTTGTCTGTCGAATATTCCTCTTTTCCATCTATTTGGAAAGAGTCGTATATTATTCCTCTGCATAAAAATGGCAAGAAGTCCGAAGCCTCTAACTATAGGGGTATTTCAAAATTGTCCGCTATTCCGAAAGCTTTTTAGAAAATTATAACTTCTCAATTGCAACATTTTTGCAGCTCTATTATTTCGCCATCCCAACATGGGTTTGTGAAACGTAGATCTACAACCACTAGCCTTTTAGAATTTACATCAATAATTATCAAGGGGTTCAAAAATGGTAAACAAACTGATGTCATATACACTGACTTCAGCAAAGCCTTTGATTATGTTAATCATCCTATTACTTTCTAAGCTGAGCGACATTGGGTTTCCACCCCTTTTCCTTTCTTGGGTTCGAGAATATTTAACAAATAGAAAACAGAAGGTACTTTTTAAGTCTTCTTTTTCCGTTTCCATTCCTGTGACTTCTGGTGTACCTCAAGGTAGTCATCTTGGCCCTCTGCTCTTCACACTATTTATTAACGATCTTCCATCAGTCATTGTTTATTCGCGTGTGCTTATGCACAAGCTTTGTTTTACTTATAAAGATACAGATTCATTTAGTCGGCTACAAGCTGATCTTAAAAACTTTCAATTCTGGTGCCAGTTTAATCTACTAAATCTTAACACTACCAAATGTAAGGTAATGACTTTTTTTCGTAACTCTCCTCAACTGGTCACTTATTTTCTAAACAACAGCCCTTTAGAACGTCTTAATAATATGAATGATTTGGGCGTACTTATAGACCATAAGTTAAATTTTAACAACCATATTTCCACCACGGTCGCAAAGGCCATGAGTGTCCTGGGTTTCATTAAAAGATGGTCAAAAGAATTTGATGACCCCTATACAACTAAAGTTCTTTTTACTTCGCTTGTCTGTCCTATTTTAGAGTATGGATCTGGCATTTGGTCACCTCAATATGAGTCGCACCAGATTAGACTAGAATCCGTTCAAAAGCAGTTCTTGCTATTTGCTCTTCGTGGCTTAATCTGGGATCACAATGTCAATTTGCCTTCGTATTCTAGTAGACTTCTCTTGATTAACCTTCCGTCCCTAACTAACCGTAGTATTATGCTTGGTGTCATTTTTATGCACAAGCTCCTAATTGGTGATATCGACTCGCCTGAGTTATAAGCTCAGGTAAATCTGTCGGTACCATGTAGACGGAGTGGACATCCTTTGATACCTTTATCCCTCAGTCGTTGTTCTTCTAACTATGCCATGCATGAACCTTTTAGGGTCCTCTGCTCTGATTACAACCTTCTATTCCCTGTAATCGGCTCAGAGTTTTCAATTAATATACTTAAAACATCTATCCTTCCCATTTAGTTAATAGATAGCTATAGTATTGTTTGTTTGTCTGTTTTTTCTATTGTGTATTTGTCCACGCGATTCGTGCCGTGCGTTATAGGGCTGCAACCGAGTGGGAAGAGTGGGTCGAGTGGGAAGTGGGTAGTTATCTGCTTGGGCTCGCGCGTAACAGAACTTCTCCTGGTGTCGTAGGGGCCACTTGAACGTACTGCGCTTAGTATCGTCAACGTCCGCTAAATTCAGCTATTTCACCTAAGATTATAACTGAAGCGTTATGTTGGCTTATTACTTGTTTTTATATTTTATAAATCCGTTCATTGCTTACGTTTTGAAATAAATACTGGTTTAAGCAATACTATAGTTATTTATCTCAAACCGCTTCGAACTTCAATCATAACAAAAAAAGCCATAAGAGTAAACTGGAAAAGATGAATCGAATTCGACAAACAGAGTTAACAAAAGCGACAAAAGACATGAAACATTAATTCATTTTAATCTAGGATCCCAAAATCAATACTTATCCTAATATTAAATAAGATAATCATAATACTAAAACCGGGACTCTGTTTATTCATCAATCATTAGCCCAGTCCCACATATTTGTAAGTTTTATATATCATTATTAAGGTTTATTTTTTAAGTTTACTTTTTAGATGTTGAACCTTTCTGTTTTGCGATTCCGTACTAAAAAAATCCTTGAAATTTACGGAATCGGCTATCACCAATGTGTGGTGTATTTAATGTGCATGTAAATTTGGTGTTCCTCCAGGGTTGTTGGTTAAATCGACTCGCATGAGTTTTTGTCTCACGTTAATCTGTCGGTACCATGTAGACAGAGTAGACATCCTATTATAACTTTAGCCCTTAGTCTCTATTCTACTAACTACGCCTTGCATGAAACTACGCCTTGCATGAAACTTAAGCGTTATTTGCTCTGATTAAATATAAGATACCGAGCAGATCACAGGGAATATACCGGCTATACCGAGCCGATCACAGAGAATAGACCGTCTATTCCCTGTGATCTGCTCGGTATCTTCTGTTTTTCTAGAACATCTATCGTCTCTTATTTAATTCAAGTCTAGCTATAGTGCTATTATTTCTGTGTCTGTTTTTTCTCATTATATGCTTTGGCAAGCTCGAAGCAGCTTGCTGTTTTCGTAGGGTGCCTCGAATGTACCTCGCATAGTATTGTCATTTGTACGGAGTCAAGAAAGCAGCGAAAATCAGGCGAAGATTGTTGATAGTATTTGAAATTGTAGATGAAAATTTCAAATCTTAACGGGATAGATTTTTGACAATAATACTCCAATCAAGTAACCCAATAATTATTATTCAAGTAAAATCATTGTTACTTTTCACGATTCGATTTGGACTTCAATCATAAATAAATCAGAACTCGTATTATCCGCCATCATAACGAAAAAAAAACAATAAAAAAGGGAAAACCAAATGTAAATAATTGTAAATGTGAAACAAAAGCTTTCTATTAATTTCTTCCTTACCATCTTAGTAGAAATTTTAGGGTGCTTATTAAAAAACTTGTGCTGATTAACCAAAAATTGGCTTTGAATTCACGTAAACGTATCGTATCTTGGGGTGCATTGGATGTATGTCCAAAAAAGCGTTGTCGATTGAGTTCAAATTCTCATAATACACGCAATTCTGAAACGCCAAAAGTCACATTAGGGGATTTGCTTAGCAAAACATAGCAGCAGGAAACAGTCAAGTCAAAAGTAAAAATCACTCCGGACCAAATATACGAGGGTCTTACTAATACAATCAACACACTAAAGAAACCCAGAGAGTTTTCCGCCATTCTAGGACAAGCGGAACTGGAATCGGATTGGGGTCTTTTCACATTCAAGCAGGTGCGGCTCATTTGCGAGAATACGATTAAAGAATCGGAGAGTGAACTCTGTGAATTGTACGAAGCCCTATTGACCAGTAAGCTGACCGAGCAGTATGATATCTTTGTCAAATTCATACACGATTACATTCAACATGTCGCTGAGCCATCATCCAGCTATTTTAACCAAGATTATAGCTGTAGCGTTATATTGGCTTATTTCTTGTTTATATATTTTATAAATCCGTTTATTGTTTACGTTTTGAAATAAACACTGGTTCGAGCAAAACCATAGTTATTTATCATATTTATTGTGTATATATTTATCATATTATTTATTATGTGGTAGTTTTTGCGACCTTTGTGTTGTTATATAAAAATTTTGATCAGGCTTTAGGTCATTTTTTCAAATAAAAATAAAAACATTGTTTTTAAGTTTATTTATTTTCCGATATATTTCGGTTGCGCAGCGGCAACCGTCTTCAGGGCAACTACAATAAAATACAAGAACATTTAACAATTATGTGACATTTAACAAAATTTTTTGTAACATACATTATTTAACACGTCAGCACCGTTTGACGTGGAGTTACGAACTAATTCTTGTCAAGTAAATGTCTGTATATGTGAGCGCAGTTGTCAGTATCAGTCTTATAGTTAAGTCGTGTGGCGCTCGGTGTATTGATGATATGTAGCATCTCCATGGTGAACCTTTTGTTGTAGTGCCGCTCTTCATCTAATATTGTCGTCTCTTCGAAATTCGGTGCATGGCCACTAGTTGCACAGTGTGTCATTAGTGCTGTTTTTGGTGTGTCTGTGTAATGCCTCATTTTATAGTCAGATTTGTGTTGGGAAATCCTAGTTTTTAATTTCGATTTTGTCGTCCCTATGTATATCTTATTGCACGGTATATTTCCTTGTCCATTGCATGGGATTTTGTATATCACATTGCTTCTATTAGTCATCTCTATCTTGGATTTTGTTTTGTTGAATACATGTTTGAGGGTATTGTCCGGTTTATGTGCTATTTTTATTCCATCTTTGTCATAACAATCCGAATGTGATAGTCTTTCCGATAATTTGGGTACATAAGTGACCGATATATATGTCTTTTCATTCTTAGTTTTGTCAATAGTGGATTTATGTTTTTTAAATAATGTCCTGATTACGTTATCCGGAAAATCGTTGTGCTTTAAAATATTTATTATTTCCATCTTCGTTTCTTCATGGTATATTTTATCCGAAATGTTCAGCATCCGTTGGATACAGCTCCTTGCTGTATTTATTATCATCGTCTTGGGGTGTTTTGATGATTCGTCCTGATGCTGTCGGCTTCCTGTACCATTTTAGTTTTAATTCGTTTCCTCGTCACACACTAATGACACACTGTGCAATTAGTGGCCATGCACCGAATTTCGAAAAGACGACAATATTAGATGAAGAGCGGCACTACAACAAAAGGTTCACCATGGAGATGCTACATATCATCAATACACCGAGCGCCACACGACTTAACTATAAGACTGATACTGACAACTGCGCTCACATATACAGACATTTACTTGACAAGAATTAGTTCGTAACTCCACGTCAAACGGTGCTGACGTGTTAAATAATGTATGTTACAAAAAATTTTGTTAAATGTCACATAATTGTTAAATGTTCTTGTATTTTATTGTAGTTGCCCTGAAGACGGTTGCCGCTGCGCAACCGAAATATATCGGAAAATAAATAAACTTAAAAACAATGTTTTTATTTTTATTTGAAAAAATGACCTAAAGCCTGATCAAAAAAAAAAAAAAAAAAATTTTTATATTATTTATTATATCATTATTAAGGTTTATTTTTATGGTTATTTTTTAGATGTTGAGCTTTTCTGTTTTGCGATTCCGTCCTAGATAAGTCCTTGAAATTTATGGAATCGGCTATCACCAATGTGTGGTGTGTCACAGACTCATGTGTGTTTAATTTTCTTTTATGTTGTGAATTTGGTGTTCCTTCAGGGTTGTTGGTTAAATCGACACGCCTGAGTTTTTGTCTCAGGTTAATCTGTCGGTACCATGTAGACAGAGTATCCTATTATAACTTTAGCCCTTAGTCTTTGTTCTACTAACTACGCCTTGCATGAAATTTAAGCGTCATTTGCTCTGATTAAATATAAGATACCGAGCAGATCACAGGGAATATACCGTCTATACCGTGCCGATCACAGAGAATAGACCGTCTATTCCCTGTGTTCTGCTCGGTATCTTCTATTTTTCTAGAACATCTATCGTCTCTTATTTAGTTTAAATCTAGCTATAGTGCTATTATTTTTGTGTCTGTTTTTTCTCATTATAAGCTTTGGCAAGCGTGACGCAGCGAAAATCAGGCAAAGATTGTTGATAGTATTTGAAATTGTAGATGAAAATTTCAAATCTTAACGGGATAGATTTTTGACAATAATACTCCAATTATTATTCAAGTAAAATCATTGTTACTTTTCACGATTCAATTAGGACTTCAATCATAAATAAATCAGAACTCGACTTATCCGCCATCATAACGAAAAAAAAACAATAAAAAGGGAAAACCAAATGTAAATAATTGTAAATGTGAAACAAGAGCTTTCTATTAATTTCTTCCTTACCATCTTTGTAGAAATTTTAGGAATGGCTTTGAATTCACGTAAACGTATCGTATCTTGTGCATTGGATGTACATATGTCCAAAAAAGCGTTGTCGATTGAGTTCAAATTCTCATAATACCCGCAATTCTGAAACGCCAAAAGTCACATTATGGGATTTGCTTTGCAAAACATAGCAGCAGGAAACAGTCAAGTCTTTTCTCAACGTTAAAAATCACTCCGGACCAAATATACGAGGGTCTTACTAATACAATCAACACACTAAAGAAACCCAGAGAGTTTTCCGCCATTCTAGGACAAGCGGAACTGGAATCGAATTGGGGTCTTTTCACATTCAAGCAGGTGCGGCTCATTTGCGAGAATACGATTAAAGAATCGGAGAGTGAACTCTGTGAATTGTACGAAGCCCTATTGATCAGTAAGCTGACCGAGCAGTGTGATATCTTTGTCAAATTCACACACGATCACATTCAACGTCGCGCTGAGCCACCATCCAGCTATTTTACCTATAAGCTTCTGCTCTCTGACGTGACGGTCGTGTTTTTGCATAGCTCCTGAGTTTTTATTAATATTTATTGTTTTCTCTCAGTTTTTAATTGTGCTGGTGTTGTTCGCTTGACACCCTTGTTTTATTTCCATAATTCGCCAAATTAAATAGTTTAAACAGTTTTTCTGTTTCGTGATTAGTGTTTGGTGCATTTAATTTTTTTTTCTTTTTATTTTTTTTCTCTCTCGTCATTGCTTCTGCAGTTGCTCCCCTCATCGCCCCCATCATACCATCAGTGCTAGTGGCTTTGTTGTTCTATCTGCTTTGTGCTTGTGCTCAGCCTCTCTCCCGCGTAATCACTTTTGTAAGGCCGCCTCTCAAAGCTCGGCTTATAACTGTTCTTGCACTCTCTCTTGTGCTGTGCACTCTAGCTGTTCTCTTTGTTTTATTTGTAATTATTGATTTCTTATCGATAATTATCTTTGTGCTGTGTATTTAAATTTTTCTATTATATATACAAATTTATTTATTTTTTTTTGCCTTGTGTTTCTTTTGGCTTGTCTACCTACTTGCAAGCATTCTGATCGTTTTGATGATCAGTATAGAGCAATATCTTGTTGGCTTTGCGATAATCTTATTCACTTAAAATGTGCTGGCCTCAATGGCCGCGACTACTACTACTACTACTACTACTAGACAAATTTTCTGGTTTGTCTGTGTCAAAGCCTGAGCTTGGCTTAATGCGCTGGACTTGCCCATCTTGTGCCAGCCAGCAGCTTGATTTTAGCCGTATGTATAGGGATATTCGTTTAAAGTTTCTTTCTTTAAACAAACTAGCCAAACAGCTGTCTAACGAGTGTGAGTCGAGCGTACATTTATTGTCGCAATTCAAGTTTGTTCCACCTTCTGAGAAGTCGCCCAAGAAATGTACCCTTGAGTTGCCTCGCAAGCAGTCGCCAGCACTCTTTATTACATCGTCTCCCATTTTACTTTCGCCTACACCATCTTCTTGTCCCTCTTTATGCTCTTCTTTTCAGATTGAAGTACCCATTACAAGCCCTGGTGTACCTCATTCTATCCCTCACGGGAACTCTGATCAATCACAGGATCATGCTAGCTCTCAATCACTTGCACTAACTGTAGTGCCTCATCGTAAACAATTATTTATCTCTAGGCTTGCTCCTGATACTTCTGAGTCGTCTGTGGCAGCTTACATTAGTAATATATGCCCTGCTAAAGTTTTAATTCAAAAGTTTTCTAGGCCTCGCGAAATCTCCTCTTTTAAAATTACAGTACCTAATGAGTATTTCTCAGCTATGGCTGGCACTAATTTCTGGCCAGAGGGCCTTGTTGTACACGAGTTTGCGCCCAATAAGCGCTCCCGTCCGTTGCCTGTCCACCTTCCTTATTTATCTTCTGCTTCAAAAAACTAATAACGTCTAGTCTTTGCATTCATTATCAAAATGTAAGAGGACTTCTTACCAAGCTCTCGAACCTGTTCTGCGATAGCCAAACCTTTTCGGCTGACATATTAGCTTTCTCTGAAACTTGGCTTAACTCGTCTGTTTTGTATAATGAAATTCTTTCTAATAACTTTATTTCTTATAGGCTTGATCGTGTTGGTCGTCGTGGCGGTGGAGTACTTATTGCTGTCAACTCGAATCTGTGTTCAAGTGTTGTGCCGATTGATCTGCCCTTAGGTGTTGAGTTTATTTGCGTCGAAATTACATGTTCCAACTTTAGCTTATATATTTCTTGTTCATATATTCCACCAGCTTCTGATATAACGACCTATATGCATCATGCTGATGCTTTGCAAACTATTTTTAATCATCTTAAAGATCGCGATTTCCTTATAGTTTTAGGTGATTTCAACTTGCCTAATATTTCTTGCCTTGTTTATGATAATCTATCTTTCTTAATTCCTTCATCTCAACATGTTTTTCTTGATAGCCTACTTGAATGTCCGCTATATCAGTTGAATTCTTTCCTTAACTCTTCTAAAAGAATCCTTGATCTTGTTTTTGTCTCTGATCCCACTGTTAGTGCTGTATCCCGAACACAGCCCCTAGTGAAACCTGAAGATCCCTATCACCCTGCCATTGAACTTACTATTTCTTACAATTCCGTTACTAATTCATTTAATAACATCGCAAATTCTCGTCGTAGATGTTTTCGTAAAACAAATTTCAATCTTCTTAATAGCCTTATTTTCTCTGTTGATTGGTCATTTCTATTTGAGTGCTGCGATATAGATCGTGCAGTGAAGTTTTTCTACTCTTCTCTTAATTCTCTAATTGATAAATGCGTTCCTTATGTGAATGTCTCTACCGTCTCCAGCGCGCCAGTCTGGTTCACACGTAGGCTCTCTAATCTCCGTAACATTAAATCGAGATATTTTATAAGATTTAAAAAAACTGGTTCGTGACTTGACTATACAAATTACTGTATAGCCAAATCTCAATTTTGTCTTTTAAACACTCAATGCTACAATAATTATATCGTTCGCTGTTTTAATTCCAAAAGACGCTCTAATGTACTACCCTCCACCTTCAGACTTAATGACCAGACTGCTAATAATGACTCAGATATTGCAGATCTGTTTGCTAAATTCTTTCAGTCGACTGATTCTACTACTGTTTCGGAACCCACACCCTATCCCTTTTCAATCCCACATTTAAATTGTATGTTTTTTCCTAGTATTACTGAAGACTGTATTATCTCTAGCTTGTCATCTATGACGTCTTCCTTCGTTCCCGGTCTTGATAATATATCTAGTTGCATCCTTAAAATGTGTTCGAATTCCCTATCTAAGACTTTATCTCGGTTATTCTTTATATCGAGTGAGACTTGTACCTTTCCCGATATTTGGAAGGAGTCTTTTATTATTCCGCTTTTTAAAAAGGGTAGCAAATCGGATGTTTCTAACTACCGTGGCATTGCCAAACTTTCGGCAATACCAAAGCTGTTTGAGAAAATTATTACGTCTTCCCTTCAACACCTATCCAGATTCACTATTTCTCCTTGTCAGCATGGATTCATGAAAGGTCGTTCGTCGCTTACTAACCTTTTAGAATTGACTACCCTTGTACACCATGGCTTCCGTAAAAAGTGTCAAACTGATGTGATTTATACTGACTTTAGTAAGGATTTCGATACGGTTGATCATTCTATGCTTCTCGCGAAACTTAACATAATGGGTTTTTCCCCAAAACTGTTGGCTTGGTTAAAGTCGTATCTTATTGGCAGAACCCAAAAGGTGTCTTTTCTTTCCTCGTTATCTAAAGCTGTTCGAGTTACGTCAGGTGTACCCCAAGGCAGTCATCTGGGCCCCCTGTTATTTACACTGTTTATAAATGATTTGCCTTTGGCCTTGGCTCATTCACGCGTGCTCATGTTTGCGGATGACGTCAAGATTTGTTATTCCTATAATGATCCTTCTTTCCAACAGTACTTGCAATCAGATCTCGATGCGTTCTGTGATTGGTGCCACGTTAATAAATTACACCTTAATGCCTCTAAGTGTTCTTTTATGACTTTCAGTCGTTTGTCTCCGTTCCTAGCTCATTACTCTGTTAAGTCTGTTAAGGTAGATTATGTACCATCGTTCAAAGACTTAGGCGTTATGTTTGACCCAAAACTTTCATTTAATGTTCATATTTCTTCTATTGTCAATAGAGTATGCAGCCTTCTTGGCTTCATTAAACGTTGGGCCAAAGAATTTGATGATCCCTATGTAACAAAGGTTTTATACACTTCGTTAGTTCGCCCTACTCTAGAATATTGCTCGCCAGTGTGGAATCCGCAATATGATGTTCACCAGCGTAGTATTGAATCGGTACAGAAGCAATTCCTTAAGTTTGCGTTACGCGGTCTTAATTGGGACCCGAGTCTTCGCCTACCTTCTTATTCTAGCAGACTTCTTCTTATTAATCTTC
This sequence comes from Drosophila willistoni, assembly GCF_018902025.1. Classification (NCBI taxonomy): domain Eukaryota; kingdom Metazoa; phylum Arthropoda; class Insecta; order Diptera; family Drosophilidae; genus Drosophila; species Drosophila willistoni. The sequence continues at coordinate 32,981 of NW_025814369.1, forward strand.
CTTCACTTTACAACCGTAGGCTCGTTTTTGACATTCTCTTTCTCCATAAACTAGTCAACGGCGAAGTCATTTCTACTAATTTACTAGATACGCTATATTTTTGTGTCTCCTCACGTCGGACCAGAAACTTTTTTCCTATTCACCTTAGTAAGTGTCTGACTAACTACTCTCTTCATGAACCTTTTCGTGTTCTTTGGCAATCTTTTAACAACCTTTCTCACCTAATTTCTCATCTCATCTTTCTCATCTTTCTGTCACTTCTCTTCGCGCTGTACTTTTTAATCATCTACAGCGAAACCAATAATAATATTCTGGACTTGGATTGGTTGCAACTCATCCCTGACCACGTTGGCTGTGAATCGGGGCATAGCTGGCACCTTATGCAAATAAAACACCTCCACCGGGTCGGGGATGTTTAGTTGTGTATCCTATAGTTCCGATATTTTGGACAGACTTGAAGAAAATAGTAGAAGTTGTGGCATTTGTGTGCGTGTGTTAGATTTAAACGCAGAGTGGACCACCACCCCTGCAATCATTCTTTTCACATTGGTTGCGTTTCACTTCGCGAAGGTGCTAAATCAGTGTGCGCGGTGTCGTACTAGCTTACAGTCCAACGTTGTAAATTTGTCCCAAATTGTCAAATCCAAAACTGCGTACTAAAGTTTTTATTTTATTCATATTTTAATTTTAATAGCCCCCATTTCGCAATTTTTGATAAAATAATTAGTTTTTGTTGCTTTTAAACATCCTAATAAAAATGAGTCAATTCGAATAATTCTAATGATTCGAGTGCCTTAGTACAATTCGATGCTTTAAATTGTCACTCATTCATTTCATTGTGTAGCTGTCACTCATTCATTCGAATTCAATTCGAATGGATTCATTTGACTTTTCACTCATTCATGCAACTCTCTATTGTGTATATCGCTAAGCTATCTTTTTCAATTAATTTTTATCTGTCTTTAGCTGAAGCTTTTTCGTCGACTGCTGTGTTAGTTGACGTAAATAAATAAATAAATAAATTATAGCTGTAGTTATGTTGGCTTATTGCTTGTTTATATATTTTATAAATCCGTTCATTGCTTACGTTTTGAAATAAATCCATTAGGTTTAGGGCACCCTGCCTTACCAGTTCCAGTTGCTGTCTTAGTACGCGCAAGGATGTCTTGTCTGCGTACGTGCAGTCCAGTCTAGCAATAATGGTGTCGAAATTAAGCACTGTGCTGCGCGACGTAAGGATTACTCGAGCCGGTCCAGTGACTTTGTTTTTAAAAATTTATTGAAAATTTCATATGCGTCTGTAGCCGCTTGTCGCCGTACTCCTCATGATTTCCATTAAAGCTAGGCACTGACTTTACAATGTCCAACTTCATAAAGTCGTTTAATAAAAGCCCAACAAGACAAGACTTTACTGTTGGCTGTGTGACAATGAAATGCACTTTAAATGTGCTGGTTATACAGTCAAGGTGCGGGAAAGAATTCCACAGGGTGGTGGCTTAAATGGGGCTGTCGTGTCGTGTCTTTTTTTTATGAAACGCACTGGGGATGCATTTTAAACCCTGTCAGCTGGCGTTTTGTGAACGGAGGAGAGGAGCTTTTGGCTATGGAGATTCAATTCAGAAGTTCTAAACTCTTGATTGAATCTCCGACGCGAAAGAGAGCCAGGTTTCAGGGCGCGTCCCTCAGTCCGTTGGCACATCGATCTCTACCAAATCCGGCTTCCGACAATGACCTTCTGTCACCAAATCTTCAGCAGCTAATGTCGTTTAGGGTCCGGCTTTGGCAGGTGGAGTATCTTCCCGTTTCCCCTGGAGACAGTTCTTACCTGCTAACACGATATCTGTTGTACTTTCCGAACCGTCCGGGCAAACCTCCGTTCCCAGGAGTATTGCCAATAAAGTAGTTACAAGAGGAGCTAGTAAAGTGCTGGCTGTTTTAGCTGCTACTGCATCTGCTGTTGCAGCTACTGCTGTGACTGGCACTTCTATTTCCCTCTTTGTAGTTCCACCCAAAAAGCCTACATCCAGCGAAAAGTTCAAGCCCCTAACATTGCGACATTTCGTCCTTCAAAATAAGTGTCTCCCCAGATCTTTTAGTCCAAATATGTCAGAAAGATTTTTGGCCGGAACATTGTAAAAGAGTATACAATAAAAAAGAAGAATCGGCCTCCGATTAGCCTGTTACTTGCCTCTGTGAACAACGTTCCTTCCGATCGTCCCTAAGTCTGGCCTATAAGAACGTACGGCGTCTAAAGTCTAAAGCCGTGGTCGGCACGGCCCATTCCACGGACTAGGTTCGGCAACAATTCAAGTGATGCTTGTCATAAAAAAATGATTCTCAAAAAAAAAAAATTAGTCCACATGTCAAAACTACACTTCAAAAAATGTTTGTTGACAAATGAAAAAAATTACTTTTTCTTTATTGAAAATTTTGATTTTCTGTTAAATGCGTTATTTGCTATCAAATTCCTTTAAAGCTGGTTATAATGCATTAAAATTTTTCGAAACATTTTAATCTAATTATTTTAGCTAAACTGTTTTTTTAGTGTAAAGCAAAAAAACGTTTCGTGTTTCTTGCCACATAGACAAATGCGAAGTCTAATTTTTGATTGTATTCGTGCCTACCCCAGGTCTAAATTTTCTAGACTCCATGTAAATACTTTAACTTTTGACTTTCATATTCTTGACTTTACTGAAATTTGGCTGAAACCTGATATTGCCGAGGCTTTAATTTTTCTGCCTATATTACTTGTTCGTATATTCCACCACAGTCCGACTTGGCAGTTTACATTCACCATTTGGTAGCTTTTCAACTTGTTTCCTCATATCTCTCTGATTTGGAAGATTTGTTCATTGTTTTCGAAGATTTTAATTTACCTGAGATTGCCTGGACCCTTTCATGTGATTCTTTATTACTGTTGCCCTCCTCGTCACATTGTTTCATAGATGGTCTGCTTGAGTTGTCTCTGACCAGCTTTAACTCAAATAAATACCTGCATGGACTCTGCCATTTCTGTCTTCTATAAAACTCTGGAGTCGTTCTTCGATGTTTGTGTCCCGCGTGTGATCCAAGAATGGTCTAATAGACCTACTTGGTTCTCACGTGAGTAATGTAATTTGAAGAACGTCAAATCAAGATGCTATAATAGACTTAAAAAATCCGGTTAAGCATCGGATTTTTCCCTTTATGTAGTTGCTCGATCAAATTTTATGGTGCTAAATTCACAGTGCTATAAGGATTATCTTCAGCGATTTAAACATAGGTTTCCTTGCGATCCAAAGCAGTTTTATAATTTTGACAATGTAAACATCAGTCTTACGTCTTACTTGTCTTTTGAAACAATAGAGCTGACACTGATCAGGCAATTGCCGATATGTTTGCTGATTTTTTCAAAACAACTTATTCCTCTTTGATTTATCAAGGAAATCATCCTTATCCTCATCACTAACGTCGCACTAAGACTATGCAGTAACTGTGGAGGAAACCACACGGCCAACTACAGAGGATTTCATGTCTTTAAGGATCTTAAATCACACCTAAACGGGCGCAAACCCCCAGCTGAACCAAAAATCACCTTCAACGCCTCCAAATCTATCTATCGTTAGATCATCTAACAAGCCTGATACAACCGGCACTATCGCATCCTTCGCTAGCGTGCTCCGAACTGAATAGATGTAAAAGAGGAGCTAACGACAGCAACCTCTAGCCATTTTGAGTTAGCAGAAAGGTGTTTCCTTGAAAAGGTCCTGCAAAGTCGATGTGTAGACGGGACCACGGTGCGCTTGGCTGACTCCCAATGATGCAGCGGTGCCTCTGAATGATCGTTACGAATCTGCTGGCGTGGAATACATTTCTTAACAATGAGCTCAGTCTCTGCGTAAATGTTTTGCCACCAAACATAGCTACGCGCTATCGCCTTCATTTTTGCAATGCCTAGATGAGTGGCATGTAGAGCAACTAAAATTATTTCTCTGGATTTTGGTGGAACTACGGCGCGATTTCCCCAAATCAATTTATTTGTAGGGGGCTGCGCCCGACGGCAATAGTATGGATAAGCATTATCTGATTGCTCTAATTTCATGTCGGGCCATCCCCCTTAACAACCAGTTTGATACCTTCGCCAATAAGGGGTCCATCGATGTTTGAGCGGCAATCAACTCAGCACTTACGATTGGCGTTGATGCTAATTCGATCATAAGCACATCATCGATGCTGCCGGAACAAAGGCCGAAGTAGCATCTGATTTGAATTAATGTTTGGAATTGCTTTTGATGTGGTAAATACCCAACATAGGTCGTTGATCGGTGTTTAGAGTGTATAGCCTCTCGATCAAGTTTAGCATAGTTTAGTATAGCATTTTGGTACTCCAAAATGGCATTTGTCCTTGCATAGTAGCAGTCCGGCTTTAACAAAATGTAAAAACAGTTCCTGTACTCTAGTTGCCAATTCTGTTTCCGTTTTTCCCATTATCACAATGTCATCAAAATATGGTACTCCAAATTGGCATGTGGCATTCTTAAAATGGCCTTTCCGGCCACATCCGTGACATACTGCTTCACCTGTCCATTTCCTTTATGTAGTTGTTGAGGGCGATGTGATTTGATACTGTGATAGCCTCATTAGTATGTCTGATAGCCTTTGCACTCGCTGCTGCAGCTTCACTAGTAGTTGCTCGCTCCAAAACTTTCTGCACTGTCAATTCAGTGTCAGCAAGAAAACTTCTCTGCAAAACGATCCCGCAGCATTCTGTCCAACGCTGCTCCAAAATTTCAACCCACTGCCAATGCACACAGCGCTGCCAGATAGTTTCCGACGGTCTCATCCAAATGTTGATAACGTTTGTGAAAATGATGAGTGCAGATCAAAGATTATCAGGTAGAATTTTCTTGATTTGGTCTACTGACGTGGTTAGGAAACGCCAATGATGGCAAAAGATCGTAGACTGGTGCTCCGACCAGTGTGAGGAAAGATTCTTTTTTGCGACCCTCGTCTTTGACATCATTGGCAAGCAGGAATTTGGCTGTCCCAAGTCAAACCGTTCCAAGCTTCCAGCAGTCTAGTATATTTGAGTATATTTAGCACTCTCGTTGAATCAATTAATTCCTTGTTTTCCTCAAAAACGCCGATCAATGGATTATCCCCAAATTCACCAGCAAGCTACTATGCCATGCAACTATGTGTGTATACGTTTACAAAATTTCATGACAGCATGTATAGATGTAAACGTATATATGTGGAATTACAGTTTCCTCTGAATGTCCAAATTTTTTTTAGCTTTCGGGTGCGGATGAAATTTTAAGCCCATGGGCTGAGTTGGGTTGGATGTAACATTTCGGCCCATGCCCACCTCTAGTACAGATCTACTATGAGAGCGACTACGAAGTTGCTACGAGATCGACTACGAAATTGCTACGAGAGCAACAGAAAAGGAAATGCTCCGTAGCAGTAGCACAAAAATTTATTTTGTTTGCTCCGCTCTCATCTCGCTTTTAATGCTTGTGCTATTGCTACAACTACAAATAGCGTATCGAAAATTTTTTGCTCTTGCTATTGCTCTGTGCTCCGACAATGTATGCTACGGAGCAGAGCAGAAGAGCAATCGTTTTCCGTTTGTGCTCTCTGCTATGCTACGTAGCCGTTCGAAATCACAGCAGTAGCGGGAGCAGAGCAATATTTTTATTGAAATTGCTGCTATGTAGCAGCAAATGCAAACACTGCTATTAACAAGTCCTGAAGTTCTTGATCACCCATAAAGGCTTACAAACAAGAAAACAAATTGGCTTAAATTTAAAATGTACATGAGTGCCCACATTGACTGTTCGCCGAAACTGGATGCTGCAGTGGACATTGACATGTGCATCTCTGCACTGGACTCAATGCTGGGAGCTGCAGAAAGAGTACCTACTCCACCTGCCTCTACTTACACTAAACTTGTTGACAGGCCTACGAACCGGCGGATAGAACAGCTTGTAACGGAAAAACGACATCTAAGAAGAGAATGACAGATTACTCGCTCACCAGCAGAAAAAATTCGCCTAAGGCATGCCAATCGCAACCTCTCCAAGGCGTTAAGATTAAGCGGAAAGCTGGGCTCAAATGAAATACATAGAAAAGCGCGGTCCAACTAGCACTAGGCCCGCGGTGACGAAGAGAGAGCATCGTATTTGCCACATATCTCAAAATAGTTTTCCAGCCAAATCCAACATCAAACTCATTTCCCTTTCCCCTTCGAAAACATTAACGGATAGTTAGTACTCGGAACTCTAATCGGATGAGTTCTTAAAAACCACTTAAAGCCGAAAATAGCCCCTGGCCATGACTTAATTACACCGAAAATGATACTGGAACTCCCTATCATCGCCATACAATACATCTGCAAAGTGTTCAAAGCTATAATAAGAATTGACAACTTCCCAAGAGCGTGGAAATGGTCCACTTTCATCATAATTCCTAAAGTGGGGAAGGACAAAACCCAGCCGTCATCCTATAGGCCAATTAGTTTGCTGCCCCGTCTTTCGAAGCTTTTTGAAAAAGTCCTCCAGATCCGACTAAATTTATTTCTGGCATCGGAGAACACAATCCCTTCACACCAGTTCGGCTTCCGCGAAAAACATGGGACAATTGAACAAGTCAATCGCATAACATCCGAAATACGAACAGCATTCGAACTAAAAGGATACTGTGCTTCTGTCTTTCTCGATGTTGCTCAGGCTTTCGATAGAGTTTGGCTGGAGAGTCTGATGTTCAAAATTCGGCAAAACCTCCCACAGTACACCCACAAACTCATGTAATCTTACCTTTACAATAATGGCTCCGTCTCGGCTGACTTTGAAATCAAAGCTGGTGTACCGCAAAGCATTGGTGTACTCGTGTACATTGCTCTACCTACTGTACACTGCAGACTTACCAACAAGTTTAGGGCTTACGTCTACTTAACGGAAGAAACTGTCCAGCTCTAATGCTAAATAACGTACCAGTTGCTCAAGCCGATGATGTTACTTACCTTGGCATCCACCTAGACAGAAGGCTAACTTGGCGCAAGCACATTGAAGCAAAAAAGTCACAGTTTAAGCTGAAAGTGAGTAGCTTACATTGGATCATCAATGCTTGTTCCCCTCTACTTCTGGAGTATAAAGTCCTCCTCTACAACTCCGTTGTAGCATGTTCTACAATATCAAGTGAACACTGTACTCAGTGAATTAAATTAATAATATTATAAACATATTGTATCACTTTGTTACAATATTTATGTATACACCATTCAAGTGGCATGCCCCCATAGCATGGTGCTGGAAATAGCTGTTTCGGCGAATCTAACACGCCCGACCACTCTGTCCCCAATATGCAATATGATTCATCCTCACTCTTCACTGCGGCGGCATACGTATATATGTATATAATTATACATATATATATACTTTTATGCAAACATGCATACTTATATACATTCATACTCCGCTCCTCTGTCGGAGTCACTGGCAGCGCAGCTACGCGGTCTTCAATAAAGACAACTAAAAGTCAAAACGGCACGTAAAACGGCTCTCTTTAATTTGGTTTGATCGGGTATAACTTTACACCGTACTGAAACCCATCTGGACTTACGGTGCAATACTATGGGGGAATTCAAGTACCAGCAATGTCGACATCATACAAAGGGCGCAGTCGAAGATTTTAAGACCAATCACGGGAGCTCCTTTGTACATCCGGAACGACAACATTCAAAATGATCTAAACATAACTAGCGTAAAATCTGAAATAGGTAGTCAGCAACTAAAGTATTCTGCAAAACTGGATGCACATCCAAATGCTCTTGCCAATTCCCTTAGGTGAACTCGTCTTAAAAGAAATGACAGACCAACCCAATAATAACTGATTAGGGCCGCCTGCGGTATCACCAGGATTTAGCTTAAGTACTAGACTAAGAAAAATATCTCAAACTTGTTGTTAGGCTCTAATTTAAGAGTAGATTCAACAAATATATTAAACCTCAGTACCTCAGGGTAGTCATTTGGGTCCATTGCTATTCACTCTTTTTATAAATGATCTTCCATTGGTAGTGACACATTCTCGTGTGCTTATGTACGCGGATGATGTTAAGCTTCACCGCAGTTTTAAAGACATCGTCTTCTTGCCTGCTTCAATCCGATCTTAATGATCTTCAGACTTGGTGTCAAATCAAGTTTGAGTTTGACGATCCGTACAAATTATATTGAAGTGTCTTAATTTTGGTTTTTATTTATTTGTCGCAAGCGTATTTTGGTTTCTAAATAAATGGATTGCGACTTATATTTAACAGAATTGGTAACTAGAGTACAGGAACTATTTTTACATTTTGATAAAGCCGGACTGCTACTATGCAAGGACAAATGCCAATTTGGAGTACCATTCGTTGAGTTTTTTGGGTTCAAAATTGACTTAACTGGTATCCGACCATGTGCCGATAAAGTCTCGGCAATCAAATACGCACCAGCAACTAAGGATAAAAAGCAGCTGCAGGCTTTCTTAGAATTACTTTATTTTTATCACTCATTTTTGCCACATAAATCAACATAAGTGGAACCTTTACACCGTCTTTTGGATAAAAATGCACTTTGGAATTGGGACTAACAGTGTGAGAAGTCTTTTTCTACCCTTAAGGAACTCATTGGGTCAGACAACGTACTAGTGCATTACGATGGTGGAACGGCTTGTGATGCGTCACCATATGGACTCGGTGTAGTCCTAATTCACAAAATGCCAAATGGGGCAAAGAAACCCATTGTTTTTTACTCCCGTACCTTATCCAAAGCTGAACTAAATTATGCTAAACTTAATCGAGAGGCTTTACACTCTAATCACCGATCATCGACCTGTGTTGGGTATTTTTACCACATCAAAACCAATTGCCGTCGGTAACAGCTCTCTACAAATAAAGCTGTCTTGATTTGCTCAGAGACTGAGCTCATTGTTATGAAATGTATTCCATGCCAGCAGATTCGTAACGATCATTCAGAGGCACCGCTGCATCATTGGGAGTCAGCCAAGCGCACCGTGGTCCCGTCTACACATCGACTTTGCAGGACCTTTTCAAGAAAAAACCTCAAAATGGCTAGAGGTTGCTGTCGTTAGCTCCTCTTCTACATCTATTCAGTTCGGAGCACGCTAGCGAAGGATGCGATAGTGCCGGTTGTATCAGGCTTGTTAGATGATCTAACGATAGATAGATTTGGAGGCGTTGAAGGTGATTTTTGGTCCAGCTGGGGGTTTGCGCCCCCCAGGTGTGATTTAAGATCCTTAAAGACATGAAATCCTCTGTAGTTGGCCGTGTGGTTTCCTCCACAGTTACTGCATAGTCTTAGTGCGACGCTAGTGATGAGGATAAGGATGATTTGCTTGATAAATCAAAGAGGAATATGTTGTTTTGAAAATATCAGCAAACATATCGGCAATTGCCTGATCAGTGTCAGCTCTATTGTTTTCAAAAGACAAGTAAGACGTAAGACTGATGTCTTTACATTGTCAAAATTATAAAACTGCTTTGGATCGCAAGGAAACCTATGTTTAAATCGCTGAAGATAATCCTTATAGCACTGTGAATTTAGCACCATAAAATTTGATCGAGCAACTACATAAAGGGAAAAATACCGGATTTTTTAAATCGTTTATAGCATCTTGATTTGACGTTCTTCAAATTATATTACTCACGTGAGAACCAAGTAGGTCTATAAGACCATTCTTGGATCACACGCGGGGCACAAACATCGAAAAACGACTCCAGAGTTTTATAGAAGACAGAAATGGCAGAGTCCATGCCGGTATTCATATGAGTTGGAGCTGGTTAGAGACAACTCAAGCAGACCATCTATTAAAACAATGTGACGAGGAGGGCAACAGTAATAAAGAATCACATGAAAGGGTCCAGGCAATCTCAGGTAAATTAAAATCTTCGAAAACAATGAACAAATCTTGCAAATCAGAAAGATATGAGGAAACAAGTTGAAAAGCTAACAAATGGTGAATGTAAACTGCCAAGTCGGACTATGGTGGAATATACGAACAAGTAATATAGGCAGAAAAGGAATTTAAAGAAATTTTAACACAAACAAATTCAATCTCGTGATTGGAAGACCAATACGGATAGTCACATCATGTCTATGTATTAAATATTTTGAGTGAAAAATTGAAGCCTCGGCAATATTAGGTTTCAGCCAAATTTCAGTAAAGTCAAGAATATGAAAGTCAAAAGTTAAAGTATTTACATGGAGTCTAGAGAATTTAGACCCGGGGTAGGCACGAATACAATCAAAAATTAGACTTCGCATTTGTCTATGTGGCAAGAAACACGAAACGCTTTTTTGGTTTACACTAAAAAAACTGTTTAGCTAAAATAATTAGATTAAAATGTTTCGAAAAATTTTTAAATACATTATAATTAGGTGATAAAGGTAATGTAAAATTAATGTTTAATGCATTATAACCAGCTTTAAAGGAATTTGATAGCAAATAACGCATTTAACAGAAAATCAAAATTTTCAATAAAGAAAAAGTAATTTTTTTCATTTGTCAACAAACATTTTTTGAAGTGTAGTTTTGACATGTGGACTAATTTTTTTTTTTTGAGAATCATTTTTTTATGACAAGCATCACTTGAATTGTTGCCGAACCTACACGAGCATTTACATTGTATGTGAGACGGCAACGCTGCGGCAGAGCAAGGCCCTAGTCCGTGGAATGGGCCGTGCCGACCACGGCTTTAGACTTTAGACGCCGTACGTTCTTATAGGCCAGACTTAGGGACGATCGGAAGGAACGTTGTTCAAAGAGGTAAGTAACAGGCTAATCGGAGGCCGATTCTTTTTTATTGTATACTCTTTTACAATGTTCCGGCCAAAAATCTTTCTGACATATTTGGACTAAAAGATCTGGGGAGACACTTATTTTGAAGGACGAAATGTCGCAATGTTAGGGGCTTGAACTTTTCGCTGGATGTAGGCTTTTTGGGTGGAACTACAAAGAGGGAAATAGAAGTGCCAGCCACAGCAGTAGCTGCAACAGCAGATGCAGTAGCAGCTAAAACAGCCAGCACTTTACTAGCTCCTCTTGTAACTACTTTATTGGCAATACTCCTGGGAACGGATGTTTGCCCGGACGGTTCGGAAAGTACAACAGATATCGTGTTAGCAGGTAAGATACTGTCTCCAGGGGAAATGGGAAGATACTCCACCTGCCAAAGCCGGACCCTAAACGACATTAGCTGCTAAAGATTTGGTGACAGAAGGTCATTGTCGGAAGCCGGATTTGGTAGAGATCGATGTGCCAACGCACTGAGGGACGGCTCTCTTTCGCGTCGGAGATTCAATCAAAAGTTTAGAACTTCTGAATTGAATCTCCATAGCCAAAAGCTCCTCTTAGAGCTTTAGAACGGCAGGGTTTTAAATGTATTCCGTTTCATAAAAAAAAAGACTCGACACGAATCACAGCCCCATTTAAAGTCGCACCCTGTGCAATACTATCACGCATTTCATTGTCACACAGCCAACAGTAAAGTCTTGTCTTGTTGGGCTTTTATTAAACGACTTTTGATTTCTTGCTTAATTTCGTCTGAAATAGAGTGGATTACATCGAGTGGCTTTTGTTCTGTTACTGAGTCTATAGTTCTATTATATTCTATTGTTGCTCTCATGATAGCTTGAACTGTATCGCTAATTTCTTTGTCCAATTTTAAACACCTGGCAATTTCTATTAATGTACTATGGAAACGCTCCACTTGCCCATTGGAACAGCTATGTAATGGTTGTCGTTTACCACTTCGATGTTAAACTGATTCTTCAACAATGAAGTGATCGTTTCGGAATTAAACGATGTTTCATTGTCGCAGTAAATAGTTTTTTGTATGGAAATTTATCGATGCAAGTTAGGAAGAGCTTCTGATCGGTAGAAAATATGTCAATGTGTAACATTTCTCCAGCAAATGAGAGAATTGGCGTCTCCCCGAGTTCTTGTTTTTTGGGGTGCCTGTTGTACTTGGCAATAGCGCAAACCTTAAAATTCAGCACAACCTCGTTGGCCAGTTTAGTCATTTTTGGGAAGTAGTAGTCTCGAAGTATCTGTTTTACATTCTCTTGTGCCGCTCTATGCGCACGATTATGTTCGGTGTTGACTATTTCTACCTGTTCGTCTTTGTTAGTGATATCCGACACTATCCTTTTGCAATGCCAGAACTTGGTTGTCGGCAACAGTGAAACTAGCTCATGTTGGAATGCATCTAGAGTTGGGAGGTCGCAATAAAATGCATTTACGACGTCGGGGTTTACAGAAAGTTTTAAAGTTTTATAAGATTGGTCTTATCTATAAATTGAATTAAGTGACGGGTCTTTTTGCCAAATAAAATAAATTTTCTAAGCATTGAATAACGTGATTCCTCCAAAGTTATTTGATTTCTGTAGCAATTAAATGGGTTATCGGCAGTTTCTATAGTGTATGTAAGGGATATCTCACTGTGAACAGTGGCTATGTCTGATTGCGTTCTGTCTTGTAGACCGGTAAGCTCTTGCCTAGATAAGGCATCTGCGACAAAATTTTCCTTCCCTGGCTTACAGTGCAACTGGGCGTTATGTTGGTTGATAAACGCCTTCCACCTCTTGATTTTCGCATTCGTGTTTTTTTGAGACACTGCGAATGTGAGCGGTTGATGATCTGTAAATATATGTAACTCTCTAGTGCCGTAAAGATAATTCTGTAGTTTGCCGAGAGCCCACACAATCGCTAACAACTCTCTTTCGTTGGTAGCATAATAAGTTTCGCACATTTTTAGTGTTCTGGAGATCATGGTGATTGGTCTCCCACCTTGGGACAACACTGCTCCAATGCCATTCGCAGACGCGTCCGTAGTCAAGTCAAAAGGTTTTTTAAAGTCAGGGTACATAAGCATAACATCTTCCGATGCTAGTATGTTTCTCAACCGGTTAAAAGCGTCGCGCTGAGATTCGTCGAGCTCGACTGCTACTTTTCTAGACATGTGTTTGCTTACAGTGCCATTTTCGCCTTTTAGTATATTGGTCAAAGGTCTTGCAATGGCTGCAAAATCTTTGATAAACACCCTATAGTAGCTGGCTAGGCCTAGAAAAGATCTCAGAGAATACAAAGTTTTTGGCTCAGCGTACTCTTGAATCGCTCCGACCTTTTCTGGGTCTGTCTTTGCTCCCTCGCTAGTAACAATAAAGCCTAAGTACTCGACACTTTCTTCTTTTAAGCTTCTTTTCTACCTCATCGTAGTTATCCATTAGGTTTAGGGCACCCTGCCTTACCAGTTCCAGTTGCTGTCTTAGTACGCGCAAGGATGTCTTGTCTGCGTATACGTGCAGTCCAATCTAGCAATAATGGCATCGAAATTAAGCACTGTGTTGTGCGACGTAAGGATTACTCGAGCCGTTCCAGTGACATTGTTTTTAAAAATGGCCACAGCCTCATAGTGCGACTCACTGCCTACGTATCTTCTGAAAATTTCATATGCGTCTGTAGCCGCTTATCGCCGTACTCTTCATGATTTCCATTAAAGCTAGGCACTGACTTTACAATGTCCAACTTCACTTCACACTTCACACTAGGGTCAACTGTCACTCTCTGATATGTCTCAACCTGTGGAGTCTCTATCCTTAAAGCCCTTTTTTTTTTTTTTCTAAAAACGCACTTGCACGTCAATAATATCACTATAATTAACCTGTACCGCAATGCACAACTTCGCGCTGCCAACTCATTCACAAATTTTTTACTTTATTTTTATATTTTTATAAATATTTTTTCCAAGTTTTACCAAACATTCACATACATGTTCTTGTTTAGGGCCATGGTATTTCTGTCTTAATATCGTAAGATTATCGAATTCCAGTATAAAGCCTGTTGGGCGCCAGTTAGTACGTTCCACCTTTTCCTTAACACGGCAGTTGTGGCGTCACCGGTGTAGCGGCCGGAGAGTCGTATATCAAGAAGTTTAGGGTGGAGGACTTGACTTCGTCCTCTTGCTATACGGTTGGCCTTGTGGCTCAACTATGTATTATTAATAAGTCAAATATTAAACGGCAGTGTGCCGGAGTAAATGTTAATTGATCAATATCTTTATTAGCCAATCGTCTGACAAAAACTGATTATAAGAAAGGAAGGAAATAAAAACTAAAGCTAAGTACATAAAATGGAAATTCGAATCTATACCCAAATACTTAGGAAGCATAGGCTTGTGGTAAGCAAAGCCTACTCAGCATATTCCCGACAAGAACTCAACGCTTGCGACACAACTAAAACGGCTGACAGTTGCTTCGGCCAATATTATTTTGGTTACGTTGCATTGGTATCGCGCGGGTTGCTCGAATTCATTGCGAGGGCCGTTCGATGACTTGGCTGTTGACTTATAAGTTAAGAGAGGCTTATGCAAACCAAAGCAAGTGCTAACTGCAAGCGATGATAAACATTGGTTTAGATAATTTAAGTTAATATAAATTTAGTACAAGAAAGAACGAAAAAAAAGTAGTGAGAGAGAGCGCAAAAAAAACACGACCGACTTTGATGAGTAACAATAATTTAATTTATCTTTAACCGTATAAAATTATATCTACTCCGTCTACAAACAGAAACTGACAATAACTCAGGGGAGTCAATTTCATTTGTGTATGCATACCTGTCATGTGCAAGCCATCAATCAAGTCAATCCAGCCAAGTCGTTTTGCAGGACACACGCGCTTTCACTTTTATATATAACTCTGTATCTTTGTAATCAATAAATTTTCCAAGTAAATATTTTAAACTAGCGACAAGGATGTGATGCTCATGATTGTCCGAATTGGAATTATTGACGGACACCATCAAACAAAATTGTCACGCACAAAAGCATACGTAATGTTTGATACATATATACCGATGAACAATAAACCGCTGTGTTTAATATCTCATAAGAACTTAACTTTATTTTTACTTCAATGTTACTGAACTTTGTCTGCCACTGCCAGAACACGTCTTGATCGTTCGTTTGCTTGCTTTTTACTTAATTTTCAATTCTTACGTAACTACGTAGGTCATATAGGTTTATAAAGAGTGACAGAGACAGAGCATACCAGACTGGAGCCAGTATATCTAGAAAACTTAAGAGAAAATACAAAAACAAAAGCATTGTGAGATGTGCAAGATCATTTATGAGTGTTTGCCTTGCTGCGTATATCAATGTAAGTTAAATGACAATTGATTCTTCAACATCCCGCACCCCCGTGAAACTCCGTTTCTGAACCCGGTAGGGCTGCAATCTTTGTGATAGGGCGAGTGACTTCTCCTGATTTAGTGAGAACCTGAACCGCTCTGACGAGGCCATCATCTCCTGTGAACACCTGAGTTACCCGTCCTAAGAGCCATGCCGATGGAGGCGCGTTGGAGTCATTGATCAGTACAAGATTACCGATCACAATGTTTGGTAACTTGGTGGTCCATTTCGGACGCTGTTGTAGCGATGTCAAGTATTCTTGATGCCAACGCTTCCAAAATCCTTGAAGCATTGCTTGAACATGCTGCCAGTAGCTCAATCGATTGGTCGGAATCTGCAAATAGCTGTCTTCAGGAACTGCTGTGTATGTTCTGCCAATTAAGAAATGTGCCGGTGACAGCTAGGCAATTTCAGTATCCGATGCTGTGCACAATGGTCGCGAATTAACGACAGATTCTATTTGCGAGAGCAGTGTGTGCATCTGCTCAAAGGTGATACCTTGATCCGCAAGCGCTTTCAAAACGACGTCATTGTGCTCGTGTGAAGCGAGAAGCTGTACCATTTCGTCTAGTGCACGTTTTGCGCCAACAAAGTTACGCCCGTTATCGCTGTACATTTGGGAGCATTTCCCACGACGAGCCATAAAACGTTTTAGTGCCGCCAAGAATGTGTCGGTGCTGAGATCAGTGGCCAGCTCCAGATGAAGAGCTGAAGTAACCATACATACAAACAGGCAAATGTAGCCCTTTTCCTTCCTGGGGTTTCGTCCCTTGAGAACCTTCAGAAAGATAGGTCCAGCATAATCGCATCCAGTATGCTCAAATGTAAAGGCTTGTCGTACTCGAACAGCCGATAAATTGGCCATAAACTGATTTGCTGTGTGATGGCGCTGTCTAAAACAGTTTGAACACTCATGTGTGATACGTGGAATAAGATTTCGTGCGCCAATGATCTAATATTTCTGGCGAATTATTACAAACATTGCTGAAACTCCTGGATGAACATTGACTGTAAGCTCATGTTTCAGCAGCAATTCCACAAGGCGATGTTGTTTCGGCAAAACTACTGGATGCTTGGCATCTGCAGGCAATTGCGACCTTTCCAAACGTCCACCCACACGTATAATTCCATCTTCGTCAACGAAGGGAGATAGTTTGCTTAAAATCGATCGTCGCTCCAAAGATTGCTTCCTCAAAAGCAGCTGCTTATTGTCATTGAATTGATTTTGTGCCTGTCGTAGGCAAAACTTCTTTGCTCTGGTAATTTCATCGAACTTTAGAGGTCCTGAATATTTAGCCTTGCTTGATTTGATTCGATGAACTAAGCGGTATACATATGCGACCACTCGAACCAGTCTGATCCAAGATGAAGTCCTTCCGAGTAGTACCTAAAATGGGGAATCCTCAATATCCGTGGAAATGGTTGTCAAGATTTTAGTTTTGAACTCAAGTTCTGCTGCTGGCTTGAGAATTGAGCAGCAAGTTGGTGGTCTATTCATTGTCTCTGAGTATAGTGTACAGACGTGCATCCAAGATGGTTCCTTCCACCATAGATCAAAGTTAATTAAGTCACTCGCTAGCATGCCTCGTGATGCACAATCCGTAGGATTCTCTTTAGTGCTGACATGTCTCCAAGCGCTACGTGGTATGGTCTCTAGTATTTCTGCCGTTCGGTTGGCTACAAATGTTTTAAGTTTACAGGGTTGATGCATAAGCCATGACAAAACGATTGTAGAATCGGTCCATGCGTGTGTCTTAACATCCTTCTGGCGTAGACCAGACTTTACTGCTTGGAATAAACGAGCTAATAGTAGAGCTCCGCAAAGTTCCAATCGTGGCAACGACTTCTGCTTTAATGGTGACAGTCTTGTTTTAGTGCCACTCCGATGCTTCCATCTAGGTGTGTCACACGGTTGTAAATGACAGCAGAGTAAGCCTTTAACGAAGCATCTGAAAATCCATGCAGTTCGATGTCATCGGGTTGATTGTCTACAAATCGTGGTAGGGTCAAAGATGCGTGCCGTGTCAGACAGCACTTGTCGCTTCGTACAAGTCATATGTTCCGATAATGAAACCTTATATGTTAGGACGTCTTCTCCAGGACGCCAATGCAGCCCAAGCATCTTTGTTGCCATCTTTGAGAAATCGATTTCATTTCCCTCGTTGCTGGCAATTCGTTTACTATTCGAGACCCATTTGCTTTGTTCCAATTGTGCCCTTGACATAAGGAGTATCAGCTCTTCCTTAATGTCGAGCAGTTCTTGTTCATTCATGGCTCCTGTCAGTACGTCATCGATGTAGAAATCATCCAAAAGTATCCTAGCCGCCCTTGGGAGCTCGTATTCGTGATCAGTTGCCAGTTGTTCCAGCACTCTAACTGCCAGAAACGGTGCACATGCCGTGCCATAGGTGACTATGGTCAGCTTGTAATGCTTCAATGGTTCCTCAGGGTCTTCTCTCCAAAGGATTCGTTGAAAATTCTGATGTTCAGGGGCCACTAAAATCTGTCTGAACATTTTGACGATGTCCGCAGAAAATACGAATTTGTGCATTCGAAAACCCAGACAAATGTTGAAGAGGTTGCGTTGTATACATGGGCCAATATGAAGTGCGTCGTTAAGAGATCGTCCATCCCGATCTTGAAATGATCCATCGAACACCACCCGCAGCTTGGCACCTATGACTGGATGGTGTGACTGACCATGACTTCTTACATACGTTTGTGGCTTCGTCTGCAGCTACTTCCTTCATGTGACCCAGCTGGATATACTCTCTCATAAACTGAGTATATTTTAACTTCAAGTTGGCATCTTTCATTAGACGACGCTCGACTGCGAGAAAGGGTGCCCTTGACCATCGCATAACTTCTCTCCGGTGAGAACTAACCAAATGCAATCATTGCCCAGCAAAATGTCGATTGAAGCGTTAGTTCTGAAGTCAGGGTCAGCCATTTGGTATCCATTAAATACCGACAGTGATGAAGCATCAATGTTTTTACGAGCCAATGGTGAGATGATCTTTCCTAAAATGTGAGCTTTAATATCGATGCAATGACTTGACACACGAGACATCATCTGGAGAGAGCAGAAACCTCTGGTTATTCCTGCCTTGACGTCTGAGATGCCCGATGTGGCAACTCGAAATGGCGAACGTGCAAGCCCCAACGTCTGTACGCACCGTTCTGAAATGAATGACAAGTCTGAGGCGCTATCCAATAAAATACGGCACGTCAGCAAGGCTCCTTGAGATTTCGGACGTGTACCAATGCAGTAGGTAGAATGCTTCTTCGTTGGCCATTTGGCTTACTAGGTCGGTTAACATTCATCATTGCTATCGATGATGCCGCTGGTGACTCCTCAGAAGCCTGGCCTGAGTTGCCTTGGTGCTGCTCTGAGCTATTATGCTGTGTAGAATGGCCTTCAGAATGCAGCATAGAATGATGGCGGCGCTTGCAATACTTGCAAGAAGACTTCGAGACACAAGCGCTTACTCCATGTCCAGTTCTCAAACAATTGAGGACAAGCCGACAGTATGTGCTCAGTACTATGACATTTCATACAATTACCTGTAGTGGCAAAATGGTGAGAGCTCAAGGCGATCGCATCGTGAGTCCAAAAACTTGAGCAACTCTTCAATGGTAGGATTTTCAATATCCTGGCTTTTGTCGATCCATTCACGTCGGGTAGACTCATCAACTTTGTTGATGAGCAAGTATATGAGCCAACAGTCACGGCCCGTTTGTCCAGAAGCGGTTAAAGCCCGAATAACATCACTGGCTCCGCAAGTCAGAGCGCGTAGCGATGATGAGTTTTGCCAAACAGCCTTTGGCAAGGCGGTGAATATGTCCATCAGTAAATTCACCAAGTAACGGGCTTTTCATATCGACCACTCAATGATTTCCATGCACATGATATTCGTCAAAGTTGTCTTTCCGTGAATGGTACTCTCAAACAGGTCTTTAAAGGCATGCCATTCCTTGTAATCTCCACCGAAGGGCTTGATGTTGATTTTCGGTAACTCACAATCTCTTGTTGCCGGTGTTGCAACCGTCTGTGAGCCTGACGAAGACGAAGATTGCTGTGGCGAGAGCAATCTCTCATCCAATAGTTGCTGCTGCTCCATTTGACGTTGCTGGTGTTCCATTTGACTCTGCATCTGAAGTTGTAGTTGTTGCTGTTGATTTTGCATTTGTTGCAGAATTCCTTGGAAGAGCGAACCATCGTTGCCAGCCGCGCCATTTCTTCCAACTTGTTAGACGTAGCCAATGTAGCTCGTAAAGCCTTTGCTCTTTCATATTTTCCCTCGTATATCTCGAAATCGTTGGCCAATTCGTCGCCAGACTTCACGAACTCGTTCCACGCATTGGACAATGTTTCCAATTTGGTGTCAATTGTGAAGACGTCGGCATCCTGTGCAGGATTCTCTGCATATCCATATATGCGGGTAATGGTTGTCTTCATTCTTCCTCTGGCCTTAATGAATGTTTTCATTTCCTCCATGATGAAATACCAAGAAATTTCCACTGCTTGTGTGGACCAAAAATTTCAAGACGCGTGTTTCTCCCAGAGATGTGTTTCCTCACGATCTCGTCGATTATATCGATAACAGATACCGACAGGCGAGTGGCGCCACCGTTTGTCCACGCTTTTTCCAATAAGCACGCGATTGTCTATTCGATAGTAGGCTAGAACTATCGACCACTAACTTTGAGGTTAACAATTAATTGCAACAACGTTGGAACAAATTATTAAGCAATGAGTAACAAACAAACAATGCCCAACGATCCGGCTCGAAGGACCAAATTATGATGAACAATAAACCACTGTGTTTAATATCTCATAAGAACTTAACTTTATTTTTACTTGAATTTTACTGAACTGTGTCTGCCACTGCCAGAACACGTCTGATCGTTCGTTTGCTTGCTTATTACTAAGTTTTCAATTCTTACGCAACTACGTAGGTCATATAGGTTTATAAAGAGTGACAGAGACAGAGCATACCAGACTGGCGCCAGTATAGTCTAGAAAACTTAAGAGAAAATACATAAACAAAAGCATTGTGAGATGTGCAAGATCATTCATGGGTCTTTGCTTTTCTGCGTAA